>NC_046972.1:21226978-21339478 GCF_009769545.1 Cyclopterus lumpus | reverse complement strand
GTGATTGACAGCTGGATAACACCAAATCCCTTTATTTCTGTGTTTAGGATTATCATGCACCCCCCCACCCCCCCCCCACACCCCCTCCCCACCCCCCAGACCAGGGCCTTGCCTCCTCCCTCTGGGGGCCAGTCGATGACGCATGTGCGCGCTTGTGTGTGGTGTAAATGCCGACGTGCAATATCTAATTGTGTGCGACTAACCACATCCCAAAGCCGAGTTCACAGAAGGGCCGATCAAAGGTTGATTATCTCCGGTGTGCACCGAGGCCACCGACCCTCCGCTCGCAGTTCATGAAGCGGCGAGCGCGTGGAGTGAACCCGACTTCCGTCCGTCCAAGTCCTAACAGAGGGCAGAGAGAAAGTAGTCCCTCTGGAACACAGAGATGGGCAAACACTGTTGTCTCCTCTAGCCCTTCGCCCTATCCTCCTCTTCCTTCCTCCCCCCCCCCCCCCCCCCCCACACCCACACCTTCCCCAACTCCCTGACAGAAGCTTGTTCCCTCGCGGCCGCCGGGTTCACTTTGTTTTTGATCGTCCTCAGATTCGGAGCGAGACAACTTATCTGCTTCTCTACATTCTCCCGGGGGCCCCCGGAGGAGGAGAGCGGGGCCTTTTCTCTATCGCCCTCTGCCTCTTCCTCTTGATGTGCTGGGAGAAAGAAAAAAAAAAAGACAATAGGACCGACAGGGAGAAGAAAGGAACCGTTGCAAGTGTGCTTGAAACGGCCATTTAAATCATGCCATTTGACCGGTAGTGTTGCGAGGCCTCTTGGAGAAATGCTGCACAGTCACATACCATTCTTCAAAGCCAATCTTCAGCTCCTGGCTCAAGAGTTGTATAGAATATGAGCCAAAGTATGATGAAAAGTCCTCCGCGGCAGTCACCCGGCGTATTGAACAGTGTCGAAGCCTTGATATTGAAACGATCCTTCGGGTTCCTTATAAGAAGCGTCCTGTAAAAATGTTCCTGTCGGTCTTTTGTGCAGCGCAGTTCTGCAAACACACTATATACAGCCCTGTGACCATAAATAGCCTCCTTCAATTTAAACGTGAATGCGTTCCTTTGCTCAGTGCGAATTAAAGAGAGCGTGCAACTTAATAAAACTCCATGACGACCGTTGCCACAGCTACGGTGATCGCCTGCCTCCCCGTGAACAAAGAAAGAAAAACAGTGATTTTTTTTTCAGGAGATGAAGTGGGCTTTAGTTCAGAAGCGTCTCGGAATATTTTAACGTCAGCCTTTACTTTATTAATGCAGATTCGACAACAGCCGCGTTCGCCTGCACGCATTCCATTTTTTGGGGCAATGCCCCAGCATGCCTTGCAAACGCAATACGTGACAATGGATGGATGCATGCTCTTTAGAGGAGTACATGGAGTTATTGGCATCAATGTCCAACATTTACAAGCATTTTGAGCAAGTTTGAGCGACACAGCAGATCAAAGATCTTCTGAACTGCGTTTCATTTCTCCGCCTCCTTGATACTGAACAATGCCATCAACACAGTGGTGGACAAACGATACCACATTCATCAAATGAGGACTTTGAACATGACATGCAGTGTTGAAAACGGATAGTCAATTATAAACCAGTCGATCAACGGTAAAAGGGGACAACAATCAATCATAATTTTGAGTGAAATATCTAGCAAAAAAAAAATATTCACCAGTTGAAGCTTCTAAAGATTTGAGGATTTGATGGTGTTTTATATGTTTTTTTTAATCATTTGGGGCTTCAAAAAACTTGTGATAGCAACGTCATTTTCTGACATCCCAATCGTCATTCAATTCGTCAATTAAAAAAAAAACTGAAGTATAGCTAGATGACAATAAGTTAGTCGCAGCTCTGCATCAATGACGTTTTAGCGGATCACAAAAAAGCTCTTATACTCTAAAGGTCTTCACATATAATTGCTCCCCGGTAACCAACTCTGCCAAATACTGTATGTCCTTGAGCAACGATTGAACAATCACTTGACTAGCCAGCTCACTGTGTCCCAAACTACAAGGAGAAATAAAGCCCCCCCTCCCCCTACCCCACTCATTGGGGAAATCAATAAAATATTTTAAAAAGTCCAAATCTAGCTTGACACGGATCATCAGACGCTGTTTGCAAAGATCAGAGCTCCTCTGGAAACTCCTTTGTTGGCCCCTTATTAGCGTTTAGCCCGATGACACCACGGGCTTCTTCTTTGTCTTCTGATTAATTAACATTACTGCCACGCTGTTTGTGTCCCCCCCCCCCCCCCCCACACACACACACACACGCTCCTTCTACGGTTCCGTGTGCTGAACTCGAGAACCTAATGGGGGGAACGTTCACAGGGAGTTCAGGACACAATTAGTGATTAGCAGACAGCCGTGTCTTCTGAGGGGCGCTCCCATCCCATCGTTTCATCCTTCCTTCACTAAGACGGGGGGGGGGGGGGGGGGGGGGGGGGATCTTCAAGTAAAAGGAATAGCATATGAGGCTGTAATGCTCTCGGATTTGTCCTGCCCACATTCTCAGAGAGATCATAGACTGCTTCTGGTTGATTAGAAAAGTGTGAGAAGTCTTTTAATTAACTATAACGATCTGGTCCGGGGGAAACCAGGCAGGAAGGAGCGATAATTGAGGGCTTGGTTAGAGGTGAGGACAGCGAAGCCCTTGTCATATTCCTTTCTTTCTTAATATATATATATCACTGTTATGAGGAATTCTTATAACAATGGCTGTAAATTAGCTTTTAGTTCGCTCCTCTTTAATGATGTTTCTTTTGGAGTTAAGAGATTTACGGGAAGAGAAGGATTGCCCAAACTGAGCTCATGCAATTTTTTTTGTTTAATTTGCTCTGTGCTTGAATAAAAAAAAAGTTGAAAAGTAGGAATAATCTCAAACTGCACAACGGCAAAGTGACTGTATTGTTGTCGCCATTCACGGCGGCTTCATTTCTAACGTAATCAATTAGGCCGTAATTTTAAAAAAATTTAAAAAACGCCTCCCAGCCGTAGACAAAGACAGGCGGGCGTGGGAGTGAGTGTTCAGACGGAGGATGGGGGCCGGGGGCCAACAAGATGTACTGGAGGAGTGGGCGGACTGGGGGAATCTGGATCCCTTTTGTATGGGAGAGTGATGGCTTGAAGTGACCATATCTGGGCTTAACGCTCGGGGCTAGCCTCAGGATTGCTATTGTACTCATAAACACATCTTCTGATGCACTGCAAGCTCTCTCTCTCTCTCTCTCTCTCTCTCTCTCTCTCTCTCCATGTCCCCCCACCCTAGCTGAAGGACACGGTCAGTGTGACACTCCAGCAAAGAGAAAACAGCCTGGTAGGCTTATCGTTGTCCAGCTGGTGTAATCCCTGTCCAGCAACAGAACAGCCCGAGGAGCGCCTCGCGCTGCTGTTGCTCCTGTTGACAAACTATTTTGCCAAAGACAGCGGGGACACCTCGCAGCAGCCACTGTGGAGTCTTAATCTGACACCGACAACAACAACAGAAACAACAGGGAGGGAAAAAAACTCCTAACCTCAGACAAAATGTGCATGTGTGTGTGTGTATGAAAGAGAGAGAGAGAGAGAGAGAGAGAGAGCTAGCAGGGTCCCCGTGTCATCTCCCAGCCCGTGCAGACCATCTGTGCATTAAAGAGCTGGAGTAAAAGCAAAGTATTTAAATGGCTTTAATGTCTTCAGGGGGGCCACAACCTTGGTCCTGTAAGACCCCAGAAGGCCCATCATACCAAGGCAGGAGGTTTCTTAATGTAGCGAGCAGATGACAAGTATGCAGGGTTGACACACACACACACACACACACACACACACACACTGTAACTCAACCTGCAGGAAGTCTCCCCTCCCCGTTCTCCTCTGTCTCTCATCTCAAAACAAAAGGGACAAGATGTCAAAAATCTCATTAAAGATAATGTCCTCCACCTGCTTTCTTTCTTTCTTTCCTTTTCTTTTCTCATCCTCTCCTGCTTGCCTTTCTAATGACCAGCTTGGAGAAGAAGAAAAAAGAAAAAAAACTGCTGTGCACCCGACAGAGCGCCGGACATCTACCTCAGTGCACTCAGCCACACAACGCACACAGCCCAAGTAAGTACACAAAAGCAGCACGGCTTCTCCCAAGCCTCACTATATTAATCAAAAAGGAACTCCTGCAGGTGGGGAAGCACACCGCCAACCCCCCCCCCTGCTTATCTCATAAAGCACTCACGTCTAGACCTGAGCAGGGTAAGAAAACGCTCCGCCATGTGGCTGAATCATCTATATGGGCATCTCTGGAAAATCCACGCACAACTCTTGAAAACTATTGCACACATACATCAGTCGCGGGGGGGGGGGGGGGGGGGTTAAGTAAATATGTGTCAACGTGCGCTGGGTAACAGTTCCCCGAGGTCAGGTTAGCCTTTGGCCTGAAGAGCATAAAGCAGCACCTCAGTGTGTCTCAGCAGCTTTACTGCAGCACCCATCTAATTAATAACCATGGAAGAAAAAAAAAAAAAATATATATATATATATATATATTTATATCACAAAAAGGTGCCATAAAATCGTGTAATTGTTCAAACAGATGGCGGCGGGAGAAAAGAGAGCGAATGAGGATTTGTGCGGTTCTTTTGCATTATAGACAGGAGATTAGGTGTTTATATTGAAGGGGGGGGGGGCTGCAGAGACGAGACATGAATGATTCAGAACAATCGTAGAGAGATAGGACTTATTAGAATAAAGTAAGACACAGAGATTCCCAAAACTAATAATGAGAAAGAAACAACGGGAGTTATTTAGGCAGAACAGGAAGAAAAAAGAAGAAAAAAAACAACAACACAAAAAGGAGGCTATATTCCAACAACGCCTGTCTGCTATCGACCCAGATCACACTGCAGGCTTGTGTATCGTGAGATTTTGGGGGCAAACAAAGGTAAAACAGCAAATCAAAAAACTATCTAATTCTGTTTGAGCGTGAAGGGAAAGAGAAAATGAATGTATTGTCCGTCCCTACGGAGTGTGTGAAAGGGACCGGCGTCCTTTTACTCTCCGGTCCCCTCGTCGACGCAACGCCGAGCCACTGAAGTGTGTGTGTGTGGGGAAGGGTAATTTGACTCTGATTCTTGGTGTGTTATTGACATCTAAAGGCAGAGGATCCTGTGAGGTGATTTTTGCAATATTGAGCCAATTTCTCCCCCCCCCCCCCACTATGAAATTGACAACTTAACTGGACGCTTTATGTAGTAATGTAATGGCCCCGGCTCGTGGAGTTAGGGAAAAGAAAGAAATCCCCTCAAACCGAGGCAAGTGGGACTCCCCCCCCCCCCCCCCCCCCCCCCCCCCCCATGGGGCCTTGTGGGTGCCCGCTGGCAGAGATTTTTGGAAATATTATCCGGGAGGAAATTACAGCTCTGAACAATTTGTTTTATTCAGAATGCAAAGCCTCCTCTCTCTCTCTCTCTCTCTCTCTCTCTCTCGCTCATCCATTTCTTCTGCTTATCCTCCTGGTGGGCAGCGGCCATGCCGTGAATATAGAAACAAGGTGGCACTGAAGGGAGGGAGACGGGATCTGGGTCAGAGAGGCAGAGACGTGACTGCCATCCGCTGCAACGTGAATCTGTACTGAATGGCAGAGTATAAAGACACTGAGTGTGTGTGTGTGTGTGTGTGCGTGTGTACAAGAGAGTGCTTGCAGTGTATCAGAAGAGATGTTAATGAGTACAATAGCATTCCTGAGGCTCGCCCAGAGCGTTAAGGCCAGGTACGGTCACTTTAAATGCAGACATCCGGGCCGATGAGTTACTGGAGGGGATCAAATTGTCCAACTGAAGGCAGGTATCAGGGCGCACCGTCTTTCAATCAGAGGATCGGCGGTTCGATCCCCGGCTCTGCTAGCTCTAGTCGATGTGTCCTTGAGCGAGACGCTTAAAACACGAAAATGCTCCCCGTCGCTGTGTGAAAATGTGAAACTAGCATTACCGCTACATGCTTCCACATCCGTATCTGTCCATAATGTCGTCATTTCACCCTAGCCTTCAGTTATCAAGCTCCTCTTTTATGAAACCAGCTTCCACTTTCAGTCCGGGAGGCAGACACAGACACAGTCACCTCATTTAAGAATAGACTTAACACTTTCCTCTTTAATAGTGCTTGTAGTTAGGGCTGAATCAGGTTTGCCCTGGTCGAGCCCCTAGATATGCTGCTATAGGCTTATAGGCTGCTGGGGGATGTTTTAGGATACACTGAGCACCTATCTCCTCTTCTCTCTCTCCTTATGGATGAATTTACATCTCTCCATTGCACCTTATTAACTCTGCTTCCTCCCCGGAGTCGTTGTGACTTCACGTCTCATAGGGTCCATTGGACCTGGAGGTGTCTGATGCCTGGTGAGCCGGCCTCCCGCGTTGGCCCTGCTGATCGCTCCGCCCCCCCTCCTCTCTACCTCCTTCTGTTTCATGGATTGGAGTTCCATTCATACATTGTCATATTCATGTAATGTGTTTATGTAACTTTGTAACGCTGTTCATTCTGTACACATGACATCTATTGCTTCTGTCCATCCGGGGAGAGGAATCCTCCTCTGTTGCTCTCCTGAAGGTTTCTTCCCTTTTTTCCCTGTGAAAGGTTATTTTTGGGGGAGTTTTTCCTGATCCGATGTGAGGTCAAAGGTCAGGGATGTCGTATGTGTACAGATTGTAAAAAAACCCTCTGAGGCAAATTTGTAATTTGTGATATTGGGCTATACAAAATAAACTGAATTGAATTGAATATTAAACTTCTGTGTGAAGTTATAATAGCTAGCATTATAACTTTTGAGTTATGGCCAAAAGGTTATGGCCAAAAACACTAGTTTTTAACACAAATTCGAATCAGTCCGGACTCGAGTCCAAGTAGATGTCTGTGCCCCCCCCCTCCCCAAAAAAAAGATCCCTCCATGCGCCCGTGAGATATCACGTTGAAGAATGGGACGGACCTTCCAGAGCCATAGTGAAAACAGTCATATCCGACTGTACAGTCATTAACCGTGGAGACTGGGTTTTTTTTCCAGATGGATAGAGAGCAAATAATCCAGGAATAATGCAGCGTGTAGAATTTACACTGAGGAACGTTCATTTGGACACGATGCGTTTGTCAATGAAAACTCTCGTCGGCCTAAACACCCAGAAATGTTTCGGGAAGTGATCTGAACGAGCATCTCCGCTCGATTAAAAGAAGATTAATCAGAAAAACAAGGCAGAAAAAGGGACTCGCGAGGCTGAAGACGTGATGAAAAACCGCAAAATAACAAACGGTGTCGCACGACTTTTGGATAAGTTTGGCAAATATTTGGCCTCGGGTTTGTTGGGGTGACCTGTTTGCTGTGGCGGTTTTCAATAACTGCACTAGACTTCTACACTTTATGAAGTTTGGCACTTCAGAGTGAGTAAAAATAATTAAATTTGAAATGTAACACCCTCTCCTCCTGCCCGCCGACCCTCCTGTCTAGACCCACACATCCTCCCCGTCATGGCCAAGGTCCTAGTTCTGTCCTTCCCATCATTCCCCCAGTGGCATATATATACAGTATATATATATATATATATATATATATATATACACACGCGTGTGTGTGTGTGTGTGTGTCATTACTCCTGCCCCCACTTGATGGTTTTGGGTTAAACAATGTTATTATTAAAGCCTTTCCAGAGTAGCTTCCTGCCTCCCTCCTGTGACACCATTACCTTCTATATATCAACTGCCTGAGCACTGTAAATCACATACAGCAGGCATGTGTGTGCGTGTGTGTGTGTGTGTGTGTGTGTGTGTGTGTGTGTGTGTGCGTGCGTGTGTCTGGCCACTGAGATGCACATGAGACAAGCACATATTACTTTGTCGAGATCCATCCAAACAGCGCTGAAGGACACAAATGGTAACACGTCAAATTAAAAAGCATACACTTTTAATGTGATTTAAGTAAACCGCAGATTAATAACTCATGTTTCCATGAGTGGAGGCTGTCGAGGTTTATTCGGTCTGACAACACGGCAACGTTTGACACTTTGTGAGGGCGTTACGCTGGAAAACCGCAGTAAAACATCGTTTGTTCGCGGGTAAACTGAATTATTAATAACTGAAAACAACCCTGTGAGACTGTGTGTGTGTGAGACAATTTCATCTCTCGGAGAGACCAGAACCAGATGAATAATGCCCTCTGAAAACGCACACGGCTCCTATGCAAGCAGTGATGGCTGATTCTGTGATTGTTTGTGATTGTGTGATCACCCCCTGCTGGGCAGCGGACGTCACTGCCACACGGAGAGAGAGAGCTTTCAGCACCGGTGATGGCACACCCCCGCCCCCCCCCCCCCCCCCCCGCCCCTCTGGGGCGTCCAATCCCGCATCCAGCTGGGGCGACGACCCGCAGGAAGTTAATGAAACACCACAATCAAGCCGAGACGGCGTCCTCCAAGAACGCGCATCGCTCGACGAAACACAAATAGACACACGCTGGAAATAATATGCTGAACCCCATTATGTGCAAACACACACACACGCACGCACACACACAAACACACACAAACACACTGAAGAGAGGGAAGGAGAGAGTCTAGACAGCTGCATCCCCACCAGGTCTCTCACTGCTAAGGAGAAGGAGACGTATATATATTGTGCAGCCTGCCGAAGACGCCGTGGACCAACAACAGAGCTGTTGTGTGCCCACGGCAAAACAATACAGCTTAGCTGAGTTATGAGGGAGAAGAAGAAAAAAAAAAACAACCATCGGGATCAATAGAGAATTGCAATTAGCCCACATTGGCAGGAGCAGTGCCAGATTAGACACAGGACGTCGATTCCATTTCCTGCACTATCGGGCCCTCGAACTTGGTCAGCCCGCTGTGTAATTGGAGCGACGCAACTGGGTGGGACGCGGCGTGAAGGTGACAGATGATGAAGATAGTGATGGTGGTAATGATAATAATAATAATAATAGCATCAACAACAACAACTCCACAGTCGCTCCTCGAACAAGAATTCAAATCTCTCTCTCTCTCTTTGCTTTTCTTTTCCCGTGTCGTCCATCGCCACACACACACACACACACACACACACACACACACACACACACATGTTTTTTTCCGTTGGCCCGGCCTGGTGAGGGAGCCCTTCTACTCACGGGCAGCGCCAATTAAAGCCCTTACCTTTGCGTATGCCCCGGCCTTGCAGTACATCCCTTGATATCAGCACAGAGTAGAAGCTTTGTGAGAAGCCAGGTCGGCAGGGACCTTCGGAAGCATGCTCGCCATTATTCCTCTGGAAGGGAGAGAATACAAAGCAAGACATCGATAAACATGGATTCCATTGATTTCTTGCTCCTCCTCTGGCCCTATGCCTGGCAGGAAAGCAGCATATTGTACAGCGGTTAGCTGAATATATATATATATATATATATATATATATATATATATATATATATTTTCAACAAGTTCATCGACAGCATGCTCCCGGGTAGGCACATAGCTGATTAAATATACCCACACTCGGATAATATATTATAAAAAAATGTCTGTTTAACACGCTCCAAAAAGAAAGAAATCCACAAGGAGATTCTTTAAGTGTTGCACTCGGGGTTAAGTGAGACACACACAGAGGAAAGAAACAGCGTGAATGCAGCAGGATTGTCTCATCCTGACTGTGTTTTGGCACAAGCAGGAAGGGGGGGGGGGGTCCAGTGTGCAGTGTGTGTGTGTGTGTGTGTGTGTGTGTGTGTGTGTGTTGTGTGTGTGTGTGTGTGTGTGTGTGTGTGTGTGTGTGTGTGTGTGCGTGTGGACTGAACGAGCCTGCAGGAAAACTTTGCACCCAACATGAAGTGCCCACTGCTGGTGAAATTGAACCATCTGACCCGCTACACAAGTGGGCGTGCATGCCGCACCCAAGAAATGCACGCGCGCCGCACACACACAGTGGTGGGTGCCAGGGCAGGGAGTCTGAATGAGAGGAGGCACTCACTCAGTCCTCTCTCCCTCTCGCATCTCTCTCTCTCTCCTCCTCCGGGAGAGAATAACGGAGGCGTGAACCATCGGTTTGTACTTCTCCTCCGATCACGTGATCAAATAACGGCTCTTGGTCACGAAAAGAGAGAAAAAAGGGTTTCGCAGAGCTTGCTTGGTTCACACGTGATCGATGAAGAACAAAAAAAAAAAAAAAAAAAGGGGGTCGAAGAGCAGCGCACAACTTTAGGTTATAACTTGTTGTAGGCGCGGATGCGTTTTGCGCAAAGAGGCCCGGGTGGCGGAAGGTTCCGCTCAAAGAAGCGACGTGAATCGATGTATTTGATGAAGCCGATAAAAAAAAAAAAGGTGTCGTCTCGCGCTGTTATTTGAACTTGTGCGGGGTTCGTGGAGCCCGCAGCGGTCCAGAGGAGATCTGACGCAGACTTTATTCATCTTGTTTATTTCTCTCTCTCGCTCGGAAAACATCCAAATTCATTCGCGAGCCAATTAACGCACTTGTGGTGAAACGGAGGAGCCGCTCTGCGCCGCTGCGGCACCGACACCGGACTCCCTCCGACTACCGTTACATGACTTTACTCATAGCCCTCTCGAGACGCTGCGGCTCGCACTCTCACAACTTACAGAAACCAGCTCTAATAATATTATTAATAATAATAATAATAAAGAATATAAAGAAGAAGAAGACACCTCACCCAGAATGAGTCCAAAAGGAGGGCTGCTGTCAGGACCACAGCGAAGTCGGTTCTCATGGTGGCGAGCGAGCGAGCGAACGAGCCGCCAGGACGAGTGAAAAACCCAGAAAGAGGGCGCAGCTGCGTGATGATTCTCCGGTAATTGTGCGCGTTAATTCCCCCCCCCTTTCGTTTGCTCGGGACCGTTCCGTTACGTCCCCCTCTCGTGCGCTCCGCGAGTGTGCCGCTGCAGCTCTGCCCCCGAGTTCCCCTCCCCGGCTCTCTCATCTGCAGGTAAAGCGCTCCGCTCAGCACCGAGGCGCAGCCAGCGTCACTCTCTCCAACCCCTCCTCTCACCCGGAGCAGGAAGACTCCACACACACGCACACACACGCACACACACACACACACACGCGCGCGCGCGCGCACTTAAAGCAACATTCGTTGGGATCAAACGAGTCTGACGTCTTTCCGAAGTCACCTGGTATATATATATATATATATATATATATATATATATATATATATATATATATATATATATATATGTGGCGACCTAAACGGCTTCGCGAGTTTTATGGCTGCAAATGAAAGGCTTGAGTCTCTGTGTGTGTGTGTGTGTGTGTGTGTGTGTGTGTGTGTGTGTGTGTCAAAGTCGTTAACCGTGAGCCGTGAAAGTTCCAACATCTGATATGTGCATTATTGGATTTCAGCAGTTAACTAATCGGGCAGACGTGCTCCGCGTTCACAAACCCTGACGGGCTCGTCTGCTTTCCATTATTCTGCTTTTAGAATACTTCAATGTGGACACACTTGGCAGACGTCACGTCTGCAGTAGGGTGTTACCACGTGACCTGCAGGTGAAGGGGGGCACGGCAACAACAACAACGTCACAAATATAATAATCCCCACCCCTCCTCTCCATCTTGATCACCACGAGACCACTTTACTTACTACGGCAACAACATGAAGCAAAGCATCTCATCACGTTGATGGGCTCTTAATCTTGTCCCTGTATGATAATGCCATAAGTCTATAGAGTGTCCACCGACGTATTTAACATCTGTTGTCTGAGAGAAAGGGAACACATAAATAAATAAACACCCGATGTGGGAGAAGCATTTTTGTAATGTCATTGTAGCACCACTAGCCGTACATTCAATTGTGTTGATTTTCTCTCTGGTCCAGCGTTTCTTGGACATAAATGAGTGATGATTTTGGGATATCGTATACAGTGGACGCACTTTGTGGTTATTTGTTTTCTGTGATGGATATGCTGACTGGAAGCTTTTGTATCTTTTAATAGGCCCTTGATCCTTCAGGTCATGCTCAACAGCACTTTTCTTTTCTTTTCTTCTTCTTTTTTTGCGTGGACGGTATCGTTAATCGCGTTTTGGATTTTGATTATCACGCAGGCTCGCCACCTCTGAACACTCTTGCCTACATGTGGCAACAAATCTAATACTGTGCCCGAGACTGAAACTATATGAAAAGGGAAATTACATCAAAAACGGCGAAGTTGAGCAAAGGTCAATTCAGAAGCTTTTCAGCAAGAACGCTTCCGTTTCCCAAAAATGGTCCGTCTGACTAAGAAAGGGTGGTTGACAAGGCCACGTTTGAGTATTATCTGGCATCCGTGTGCACGGGGGTACAAAATGACCTCTGACCATTACCAGTTTGTGTGCCTGAGCAGTGTCTCGTGGCTCCATAAAAACCTCTCCCCGGACAAAAGCAGCATAATCTGGCGCTTGGCCTGTCTGTTAGACCTTTTGAGCGACTAATGACCCTTATATTCTCCTGTCTCTGATTGGCTGCCTGGTTTCTCTCTCTATATATATGCCTAGTGAACCAATGGGCTCTAATCCTATAAAAAAAGAGTATGACTCTGCATTAGTAGGCAGCGGCTCAGCCAATTTCCTCTGTGTGTGACATCCAGGCATTTTACTACCTCTCTCATCCCAATCCCTCGGTCCCAAGGATGAGCTTCAACACTTCTATCCAGTCCTTTTTTATTGCTGATGGGCTCTTTGACATGGTTACGATTCTTTTTGTCCCGTTAAACACTGAGATTGGCAGGTGTCTTTCTCAGTCTGTGTGTGTGTGTGTGTGTGTGTGTGTGTGTGTGTGTGTGTGGCCCAGAGCAGGATTCATTATGTGGTTTTGTCAGGGCAACGCTATCCCCCAGTGAACAGTAATTCTGGACCATTCCTGCAATGCCTTTACGTGGCAACTACCCACAGTGGACAGCTGAGGTTCAGCAACTAAAACTGAAGTTTCTGGTAATGGCAAATACGCCATTGGTTAATGTAGGGATGAGCTACGGTGTAAGAATAGATTAAAAGACTGTGGTCGTGGTTTAGGTGTAGGGATATTCACACTGAGCTCAGCCGTGATTAACCACAACCGTTCAAGCTGTGTTGGCACAGTGGGAATGGTTTACACAGGATAGCAGGAAAAAGGCATTGTTTACCTCGACGACGTGTTGGAGAAGTGCCGATTCACACACCACAGTGCGGCCTGTCATTTGCATCTCTTCATCCAGCTGCTCACTGTGGCTGTTTCGGCTTGTACATTTTCCCGATATTTACAACAAATCCGCTGAAACAAATGGCATTGTACAGTATGCCAATATCTTGTTGTTTAGACCGGCTTGAATGGAGAAATAGCACCGCTCACTAGGTTCTGCTCACAGGCCGCATATAGGAAGTCGACGTAGTCACCGTGATGTCACCCATCGATTGGTTGACAATGGTTTCTAAGCCTTTAGTTCTGCCTTTTGAATTGCCATCTTGTTTTTTTTTAAGCCATAAAGAGAGCTCGCAGGAATGGACTTCTCCGTGGAAGCAGCCTGTCAATCCAACGGACGCCACACCCTAAAGCATAACCTGCTTAATGGTCTATTTGACTTTAAATAGGACCATCATTTACTGAAAGAACATCACGCTGTATTGAAGAAGACTTCATGTCTCATGTCTACAATGTTTACAGGTAATAAGTAGTAGAAGTACAGTCATTTTCTTCTACTACAATCACCGCTCTTGTTGCAAACAGAGTCGCCCCCTGCTGGCTATTATAAAGCAGGCAAGTTCAACATTGGCTTCTCTTTTCAGAACCGGGGGTTGCCACCTGGTTCTGCTCACTCTGTGACAAATACTTGGCATTTCCTGCTTGACAATAAAAGCCCCCTGCTGGTTCGAAGGTGTAGAGCAGCAATGCCAGAAACTGTACAGTTTGCATTGGCGGTAGCTCCGGTGTGATAGTGATATAAAAAAGGTGAACAAAAACAAAACCTCCAAAAAAAACAAGAAACTCAGTTCCAGGCAGCAACAGGACTGAGAGCTGAAGCACAGAGAGACTTTCAAACAGTGCCATCTCTCCAGTCATTAGCATGGACACACATTTGTTGAGCCAATTAGTTTAGCGAGAGAAGAAGCTTTGGTTTGAGAGCAGCGCCCGTGTCTGGTTGGATGCATTTGGCCCTAACAAGCAAGACCACAACAGCGCAGGTTCACAGGACCACCCCTCTGCTTTGAGGCCGAAAGGGAAAGCGCTTGTTCAAGGTGTGGAACGATTGGCCCTTTTCACAGCGGCCATTTTGACAGGTCATTGCAGGGTTAGCATTAACTATGGCCCTGTTCCATTTAGCTGGCCCAGGGCCAATCACGGTGCCATGCGTGCTGGATTACTTGAACGGCCGTGACACACTAAATAGAACGGGACCATAATTCCCATCAGTTTACGCCTGTGTTTACACTGCAAAGACATGTCAACATGTCTACTGAGAAATAGCAGCATAGCAGACTTGTATGTAAAAAAATAAAAAATAAAAAACGAAAGTCTGAGTCACTACATGCTCATCCTCCCACCCTGACCTCCACTAGCTTACTGCTGTAGTCACTAGCTAGGACCATTCATTGTGAATGTCTTCAGTTCAGTTCAGGCTTACAAGCACTTGTTACAAGGTTAATAGCTCAGCGGACATTTATTTGCCACAGAGTTATCGCTCAATACTTTTTTATAACTTTCAGTAAGCTTTTAACCATGTTGTTAACGCCGTTTATCACAGCCGAGCTGACAAGGTGAGTCGGTTTAGGGATGTCTGAGAACACGTCGTTAACAGCTCTCTATTAAATGTTGGCTCGGGATGTAAATGGAGCGCCGCAAAGCTGCTTAACATTGGGCTGCGTTCGACTGTGCCAGCCTTTCAAACTTCAGCCACAATTCTTCAGCTCTTCAACTTGATGTTTCTGCTCAATTTAAAAAAATTGTAACACTAGAAAATCATTTTTCAAGTTTCATTTCAGACAAAGCAACGAGCAAACCAGCTAGCTAGCTCAGCAAACTAGCGACTGTTAGCAGCTATCTAAGCTAGGTTGGCAACACTCGTAACTGTATTAAATTATTTGATGAATACCGTTAGCTCACTTACGCAATCGTGAGCCAATCTTTTGTGTCTGTTCTGTGATGTTTCAAGAAATGAGTTTAAAAACAATAATGACGACATAAGCGATATCAATTGCAGGAAAAGTAAATCACGGTTCAACAAAGCAAAAACAAAACGACCAGCTTAAATTTCAGAACAGCTTCAAGGAAACAGACGCCAACAATAGCACCAATTTGCCAAATGATAAAAAGATACAAACAAATGCCGACAGATTTGATGTTCTTCACTGTCAAGAAAAGGACCTGAAAGGACCTGTACAAATTCACCCGGTGCTGTTGCGGCAATGAAATGTCCGCCATAACAAAAAGCTCTATTCAACTAATAGTGTGTCCTAATACTTGTGGTGTCACGGACCGCTGTCGCTCCATACGGATTATCTCTCGCATGTGAACCGCGGATTAATTACACAGTTTAACGTTAACCATCAGTGTGAAATGAAGTCTGACTAGCGATCGTTATCCACCGATATTCAGTAAAATATGTATCCAGGACATCGGCAAAATACAATCTTCTATTAACCTTATCATTTGAATTGTGTGTTTTTATAACGGAAAAAAATCCCTCACTTTAGATGGCTATAACAAAGTAGAAGGATAACATTAATGCTGCGTTCACACCAAAAGCAAAGGCTTTACTCGTGCGAGTTTACTCGCCCGACTATTTGTCGTTAATTCAGCTTTCTTTCCCTTTTGTGCTGATCCGATCTGTGAGAATCCGAACCGTGGGTTTTAAGATCTGATGCACCACTACCTAATACAATACTACATATTAATACTAAACAGGTTTTGGGCCTTTAGTGTGTTCTCAATGGAAACATCAATAAACAACAATTACTCGAATATGTATATAAGTAATGTATCCCATTGTTGACGTCAACCTTTGTCCCACAATGCATTGCACAGATGGAGACGCTACTCGCAACTGAACAAAATTGTAATAATAAATGGGAAAAGATGGTGAGACATTTCCAGAAACAACTCATCCTGAGAACAAACGTTTTCTTCCTCTCTGTAAAGTCACATTTTCATTGACGTCCGACAGGAAGTGATGCAATATATGTATTGCATCACTACATGTTTGCAGAAAAGGATGTGTGTGTTGATTTCTTGTGTCCTAACTGCAATAAGTAGAGAAAATGAAGATTAGTTTACAGCATTATTTGCTCTGGATAGTTCTTTGTAAACGAAAAAAGGATTTGAAAGACTGTCGAAGCACGTTTCCCGTGCCAGTGATGTTAAGTAGAGGCAATATTTCAGCAAGTCTTTGGCAGAGTTTCAGAGAAACACTGTTTATTGTTTGGGCTGCTAATGGAGCATTAGCCAAACAACAATTATACAGTGATAATGCTGAAAATTGTTACATTGTGACATTTTAATTACAGCACAACTGAGAAAAAACTGGTAAATTCTAGTAATATTTTCTAACTTTGAGTAGCTTTGAATCTTTCAGGGTCCGGCTTCAAAATCTGGACTCAGGACTAGAAGGGACTCTAAATTGGTATTTATATTAAAGATGTATTTGCCAGCTTGAAGGTGCATTGTCCGTTTGAAGGTAGTAGAATTGCGGCTTTATAACTGAATGAATCCCATTAACAGTATATAGATTTAAGGGCTGCTCGATTGTGGCAAGAATCCTAATTACTCTTATTTTGGTCGATATTGAGATCAGGATTATTTACCAAATACTCAATGACTTTGCAAACATATAGGTAAAAAAAAAAATGTAGTAGCCGTTTATGTTAAACGGATCAATCTGGAGCACTTTGAGAGCAAAATTAGAAAGCTGTGGTCTAGACAGCCTGCGTCTAGTGAAAGGAAGTCGGGGAGACAGGCAGCATCGCTTCAAGCTGTCTGTCTCTTCTCACGAGCCCGGTCATCTTCCTCCTCTGATAGTGATGCTTTCATTAGCCATCGGAATGGCATGTCCTGTACACTAAAATCATTAGTTCTAGATCTCTCTCCGTCTCAGCGAAGTGATTCTGTCGCAGTTTCGATTTAACGTTTGTATCCGGGCTCCACTTCGCTCTGAGCCCATTGATGCAAATTATACTGAGAAAAGTAAAAGTGCAAACCATAGAGTCTAAAAAAAAATCGATGAAATTATTCTGTCCTCATGTGCCACCAGGGCCGTTCCTCTTGTGTCCGAACAGTCTCTCAAGGCACAGAGAGCCTCTTGTCACCCGCTGGTCAGAAAATACGACTACTTTGTCTTTTTTGGAAAATTGGATTCTTATGTGGGACAAGGATGTGATCTAAACCCATTCCTTTTGGATTATGTGGCCGGCGGGGTTTCCTCGTCCTGGCCCCAGTATCCTGTGGTATTGCCCATGGGTTGACTCAGGAGGCAAGGCCCTCAAAAAGGTTGATGAAGGATTCATAGACTCGCTGACAGCTCTGGAACAATGACCCGGGCATGGATCGTGGAAATTGTGGCCTTGGAGCGATGACGAATACTATTGTTTGATTTCCCATCTTTGATGGAGACACAGTGGAAAGAAAATGCAGCCGAATATCCCCCAGTGGCCTCGCAGCGGCATAAAGCCCTATGATATTCACACATCACAAAGCCAGCTGCAAAATAGTCAGCCGAACAATGCGGAGGGGGCGAGCGAGTCACCGCAGCCGGTGAAACTCACATGGCAAGTGACTGGAAACTGTCCGGGGAAGGTGGCAATTGTACCATTAAAAGATATTCGACTCTTTAAATGATTCTCGCAAATCCTGTGGTGTGTTTGAGAGCCTTACGGGTCCCCACTTATTTTATTGTTTTTCTTCATCTGTAAAGGTACTATAAGTGTGAAATTGTACATTCAAGCTGCTTTATATTTCAAACCTATATCCTCTGAAACTCCGGCACTACTACTATCCCACAGGCATCGGAGTGACAAGGCAACCGATATAAACGGTGCCGCGTGGGGCTTTCATGTGCACCTGCCAATCACATTTTCCCACCTTCAGGATTTAAGGGAACGGACCAGTCCACCTGACTGCGAGGCATTTCGTATTCTCTTTCATAAACAAAAGGCCCTTTCACATATTACCGGTTGTGGACACCCTGGAAACATGTTTTATTTTCGGCGTGCTTTCATGTGCAGGAGGGCATGATGTATGTGCCGTGGCCCATAAATGGACAACTATGTTCTGGGCTCTGAGAGGAGACGTGCTAAAATGATTCCGAGGCAGGGAGAATTTTGAGCAGCTACGGGAGGCGCTCAGTGGAGATGCCCCTAAGGCTGATGGGACGCTTTGATCAGAGATGGAGGGACACGCCTGTTAAAAGTCAGCAGCCGCCCGTTCCCCCTCCATCTCTTTGTATCCCTCTCTTTCTCTATCCCTCTTTCTCTCTCTCCACCGCTCGTCTTTCCATCTCCTCTCTTTAAATCCCTCCCTTCGCAGATTTTTTCCTACCTCTTCTGTCTCTTCTCCTCCGTCTCCCTTTTTCTAACTTTATCTCTCTCTCTCTCTCTCTCTCTCAAAGGGTCAGAGCAGCCGTCTGGTTTCCACCATGCTCCAGCTCATCCCCTGCTCCCCAGGTGGTTGCTCGGCGATGCTCGCGGGAGGCGGTGGCACTGGGGCAGATGGCCCGTGGAGCTCCCGTCGCACCCAAGAAGACGGGCGGCGTTAATAAGGCATCCGCACACAATACGCATACGCTAATAACTCGCACTAATCCAATCCGGGTACGATTAACGCACAAAGGCAAATACAAATACTGAGCGGCAGCAACGGGCCGATTCCAGATTCTCTGTGCTGTTTCGGTGCGATGTTTCAATCGCTCCGATTTCACGGCAGCACACTTAGATTCTGGAAACGCTTTGCCAGGGATTTGGTTTAGTGGTTCACTTTATGTCTTTTTCCAGGGTTGGTGCAGTGTGGGGATGCTCTTGACACTGAGCAACAGTAGTGAGTAAATTATTCCATTCAATTATCTGAGCATTTGCTCAATATAAATACCATCTGGGTGCTTGAAATAGATTAGTTTAAGGCCATACTAAATTATTAAACAATTCCCAGTGAACGAGTCCCCATTCCCCTTTAAATGAGGCAGACTTATGGGGTTTATACCGAGCCTCTGGACGTCAGACTTAAATCCTCTCTGCCTGGACAGGGTTCCCAACAGGAACATGCAAACAGGGTCCGCCGCGACTTGACCCTCGCTTCCTCTCCGCTGCCCAAAACAGTTTATAACACTTCCCAGACTAAGAGGCCTGGCCTAACTAGCAAGTGGAAAGAAATAAAAGGAAAATAAATATGCCTTGGCTACCTCTTAAGTCAGGGTCGGAGGAGATGAGATATTAGCTTTCTGATTTCAGTATATTACAGTCATAATGTGTTTGGCAGGGAGAGTTCTCCGGCACATTAGTGCATACTTCAACATGACCTCCATCACTCTTTGCTCTCTCGCTCACACAGATTCAGCTCTGTCAGACAACAGACATACAGACCTACAGCGGAGCACTCCTCGGTTATTCGGCACACTCCCTCCGGAGGTCCAAATCAAAATGTGAACATATGGCGGCACCGCAATGTGCAAACACGACTCCCCTTAGCTCAGTGCTGCACTAGTGAGGCTCGAACGCCTCACTAGTGCACACACGGCAACACACACACACACACACACACACACACACACCGTATACTTGACGTCTCAAAAGCTTTTAGACCTGCAAAGCTTTCATAAAATGACCTTGCAAGCAACTTTTAACAAAAATAACATTTCACCAGATGTCTCGGAGAAATAGATGAAAATGAGCGTTCACACCAGATTAAATGTCTAGAAGGAAACATTCAAAGAATTTAAACCACGTTGTATCAATAATATTGGAGCTGTTGTGTCGGAATGTACAATAAAATGATTGCTTCTTTGAAAGGAGCTGCATAGATCATATTAAAATGTACACAGCAGCCAGCAATATAGCACCATAGTGGAGCGATGTCGACCGTGTGCCGTTACACAAGCTTCTAGTTGCTTTTAGTGCACGTGACCGGGTCAGCTCACGGCTGATAATTAAATGGACATCGTCACGCCAATCGTCAATCCAAGATATTGCCAGTCGCTTCGCTTTCATGTCGGATTTCCAACCAGATACCATATACTTGAGCTTGAATTGGAGATTACATGTGTTGTTTGTGTTCTCTGGGGGAATTAGATTAATCAGTATCAAACCCCCGCGAGTACTTTTGGTAAAAGCAAACCTTTTTTTTTTTTTTTGTCACTGCACTTCTAGTGTGGGTGCTTAGATCAAGACGAATGCTATGGGAGGCTTTTTTTCACAGATGTAATCTTACAGGAAAATGCACTTAATGTAAGAAATGAATTACGCGGAGCTGCTTTATTTGTCCAGTAGCAACAATAGTTTGTTTTTAACACGCTTTCAGGAGAGAAAGTCGCGTAAAAAATAAATGGCGTCGCTCAGTCAAAGCCCTTTCTTTTCTTCTCGTAAAACACTTTTAAACACCAATCCAAAAGATGTTCACGGGCACCTTGAACGAGCTGATGAGGCGCTGAACAAAAAGCCTGTCGGTAGCCATCGCGCTTCCTTCTCAGATCACGGGGCTCAGGTGTCTTTGAGCGAGGCCTCTTCACAATAAGATCCTTCTTTCATCAGTTTCCACCTAGCATGGAAATGAAACAAAACACCACTGTTACCAGCAATTTTTGGAAAACAAGGGCTCAGACACTCCATCAAGCAGCACATCATCAAAAACACACTTTGAAATGAAAAATAACTTCCCCGGTTCTCACCGCAGATCGTGAGAAGCCATTTTTCAAAAGACCAAGTATAATAGAAATTATGAAAAAGGCAATTTCACCCTTGGGTAGAATTGGGGCGATCGAGCGCATTGTGCTTCATATTGCCGGGGTGTAAACACAGCGAGTCGTCGACACATCTCAGTGCAGGGTAATGTTAGCGATCAGGAGGTTGGGGGGGCGGGGGGGGGGGGGGGGGGGGGGATATACATTATATGTAAGAATCGAGATTTTCTGAATTGATTCGCAACTTCGAAGAGAAAAAAATAGATTTTTTAAAAACTTTTCTAGGACAGCAATCCTACGCGTCTAGTCAAAGTTGTTTCATTCTGGGATTTGTTGAAACGTCACTCAAAAATATCAGTTTTATAGCATTATTTTGTGTATAATTATATATTACATAACAAGTTTAAAAAAAAAATTAAATAAAAAATTGCAGCTAGCTTAAGCCGACCAATTGTATTTATCTAACAGGCAGCAATGATACTTTTTGTATAACTTCAACTATCATCGTTGAGAAGTATTAAAAACATTTGTGCAACCTTTAGACGTTGTGTCTTTACAATATTGCAAGTTGATTCTAATATAAAATATTTGAATTAACTGCTCTCTCGTGCCATAATATTTTGCCACACCTCCTTTATTGGCGGCCCAGCGGCCGGGCGCAGACGCTGACGTCAGCACCCCTTCATTCTGAATCAAGAATCAATGTCTATTCCACAGACAGTTTTTATTTCACCTTGAAGCCATGGCTGGATATCACTTTCTGTAACGCACAAAGCTTTAAAAACCACATGTTGAATGTGGTTGAAGTTGATTCCGTGAGATTGTTTATTCTCACGTCACCTGTACAGTTTAAACTGTACCGGCTGACTGAAACATGGGCAGTGACATCACAGCGTGCGTCTGCTTCAATTTGCCGAGCTCTGCAATTCTGACTTACTTACTGCTTTTATCCCAGTAGCTCCTGCTGGGGCTGTTGGGTTTGTTTATCATCTGAGCCATCAAAGCCCTCGGTGGTGCCGAGGCTGCTGGAGCATTTATGTCGATCCATGTTCCACAAAATATACTGGAGAAGTATCACACGTGTGTTTCTACAGAGACAGAGCGACTTCCTGTTGGGACGATTTGAGCCCGATTTGAGATAATGCAGAAACCGATGCTTTTGGTATTTTGGTAAAAAGGTCAGGGGGTGTGGAGCGATCGATATCGGAAACCTCGATACCGAGTCACGTTTCGCAGATCGATTCCAGCGTTGATATGATTGATACCGTAAAAAGGGATCCATTTCTCTCTTCGACGGTGTGCCCTTTGTGTTTCACCAACGAGCAGAGCTGGCCGTGGACAAACAACGCCCCCCCCCCCCCCCACCCCTGGTTGTCACGGGCAAATCTTAGCTCGCCGCACACGCTGTCGTCGTGCCGGGTGCCTTCAAACACCCCCCCCCCCCCCCCCATCATTGTCTGGATTTGTTTCACAGCTGTGAATGTGTGTTGCTGCATTCACCCGACGGATCACGACACGCCGCTCTCACACACGCCGCTCTCACACACGCCGCTCTCACACACGCCGCTCTCACACACGCCGCTCTAAATATTCTTTTAAAAGTTACGGCAAATTCTGGACCTGCAACTACTTGGTGTTGGGGTCCAAAAAAAAAAGAAATAGTTTGGTAAAACTATAGAAATGACGTCGTCACAACAGATCACTCCAAATGGAGAACACTGTGGCCAGCGGCGATGAATGAGAGACAAGAAGCACATCTTATCATCATCAGCCAGACAACACAGGGAATAAGGACGTAAAGGACTCAATGTAACAGACTAATGGGCTCCTTTTATTTTACTCCCTAATATTGGTATTAGCGTTCAGTATCGGCAAATGAAAAAAACATGCCAACATGTGTGCTACTCACTGTACGTAAAGTCCATGTACACACACACACACACACACACACACAGTAAACTGATGCAAACAGAGATTACGCAACAGTTCTTTGAGGTTCACTCAACTCGGGATGCTTTTAAAAAAGTTTGATGCCATTGTTCTTGCAGCTCACGTGATGCAAGCTAGACATTATTATGCCTGGAAAACTTTCTCAGGTGGGTAGGTCGGTACTAGGTAGTCATTCTGTGGCTTATCAGGATTCATTTGTCTGTAAATGGGCTAATTTAAATACAAAAATGGGGCAATCATGAACCAGATAATTAAAGAGTGGGACCTAAAACAGGTTTTGAGGGAGACCAAAGAAGCTGCATGAATTAATGTGTCCACGTTTACATTTCCTCTACATACATCGGGAGTTTTGCTCACTTCAATCTTCTGTCTCTGTGTTTTTTATTTCAACCCCCTCTCGGGCTATGCATTAAAAACCCATAAATAGCGACATTTAAAGAAAAACCAATAACGCTGACAAACGGTACAGCGTTTGTCAGCGCTACACAAAAACATGTAGAGATCAAATTCTTTAAGAAAAAAAAAAAGAAAAAAATAGAGGGCTTATTTATTTTCCTGTCAGATTCTGGAAGGTCTTATTTTTCATCCGAGAAAACTTGGGATTATAACTTTTTGCAGCATTGCCACCTTGAGGTGAGAATCTGCTTTCTCCGCTCTAACCTTTGGCAGATAACACACTCGTCTGGAATTAAAGAGAAACTTTGCCCCGGCCCCGGGTTGGATTTGATATATCCCGCATAAGCTCCCTCTGCTCATATCCGAGTGCGTATGTATGTGTGCAGGAATGTATTTACACATATTGCCGATCCATGCCTATGAATTATGCATTACAGCTGTGCTGTTTTTGAGGGGCACTGTCAGTGATGCTGCACTTTATGAGATGGCGGAGAGAAGTTTAGCATCTGGACCCCGGCTGGTTTTCCAGAATTATGTTTCGCAATAGACGCATTTCACTACAAAGTGCGTTGCATGAGAAGCTCTTATAAACTTGGCTGACCTATTGTCTCTGCGTAGGAAAAGCTTTAAACCAATTAACTATTTGTTTCAAACTTGGAAAACGGCAAAAGAAGCTGCTCCTTTTACCTCGCTACGTTCACCATCACACGGTGCCAGTTGTGAACAATGAGTAATCAAGATAATGAATGCGTCAATTAGCAAACGCTTCTATGTTGGCATAGAACCGAATTCTGCTGGCAAAATGAATATGAGCTGTTGGCTCATAAGCACCGAGGGGTTGTAGTGCAGTTTCAAAGACATTTTTTTCTTTTCTTTCTCCGCACATCAACATCCTCCAACGTCCTGTCCCCCCGCGAAACAAACCGAGAACGACGCAGTGTTTTTTGGCAAATCCTCATGCGCTTCACAAACCGACTGACCTGGGGTCTGTTGTCGCTGATGCTTTCTGCAGCGTAGCAGACAGGCCAGGTGTGCTCAGGGAGGGGGGGGTCAATAAGACGTTCTCTTTGTTGCGCTTGTGGTGTGATTAACCCGTCTGGCACCTGTAACTCCGGCTGAGCTCGGGTCAGTGACACCGTTGGCAGGGATTGGAAAACACAGCTGGTGTCTGCGTCTCCGGCTACTTAATGGCTGAACTTGGAGCGGTGAGACTTATTAGTGCCCGGCTGCCCACCTGGGAAGTTGAACTTAGGTCAGTCAGACAGTTAACGGCCGCCTAAGATCCATTTACCTGGGCGTGCCGTCGCGTAGCCCTGACAGTTAGCTTGACCCCACGCGGCGCACGCTACACAGGTCCGTATGTATGAGGCGGCCCCGCTGCTTAATGCCCACAGAACCCCCCCGAGACCCGGGAACCTCGTGTTGAACCATCGACTGCAACGTGCACACGGTGGCACCGCCCGAGTCAGCTCGGGAGGACGTAAAGTCTTTCCCTCCCGACAAGGTGAGTGAATGCAAAGCGGGCGTAGGAACTCCTGCGCGTAAGCGCACGCCTTTGTGTATAAATCCCATACGTGCATAAACTCCCAAAGCCATATCGATAAACTCTTTATGTGGAAGAACATACGGAGTTTACCCATATTTTCATAATAAGGGTATAAGTGTTAAGTAGCATGAATATAGCGCCCGGTGTTTGCTTATTGCTTTTTAATATGTGCCAACCCTTATGAATAAAACACGAGTCGTCCATAGAATAAGGTTGCTTCATAATGATATCTTTATGTATTCATGCATATTGTCCAAGCGGTGCTCTACGGCGAGGACACGCGCACTCGTAGCTACTGTGGCCGCTTCCTGCGGTGGTTGTGAAGACGGGGTAAGACCATGTTTGTAAATGAAAGCAGGCCCGTGGTTTCTTTATTCCACACCCACACCTGTGCTAATATTTCCAAAGAACGCTGGATGTGAAAGGGCGGTGGTTGCAGTTTTCCATTCAATTCTTGCAACAACCCAAAAGAAAGAAAGAATTATGTCGCTTTTTGATCTCCTGGTTTGGCGTGAATGAACTCGGCTGAAGCGTCGTTTTGTCAAAAGCCGGCGTTGAAGGCTTGACTGTAATCCGCCAGTAAACCGTGTAGAAGAGGTTGCGGGTTGCAATCCTGGAAAAGACGTGTGATAGAAACGTGGCGAGAGTCTTCAGGCATTATTTTTCAATTGATAGTTTTTAATTATTCTATCACGTCGGCTAACATTGGACCAAGTCACGTGTGTTAAATGTTCGCTACGTCCGAATCTATTCGGCAAAAGGCGTAGGTCTTATTACATGTTTCCGTTTGTTTATAGCTTTTCAATGTGATTCTTCTAAAAGTTTGAATTTAAAAAAAGGGCTATTGTTCTCATCAGTACTCCATATGGTTGAAACGTGCCAACAGTAAACCAGGTGCCTCCTTTTCCAGCTGAGTGGACACAACTGGTCCCTGGTGGTCCAGCACAGGGCCGATAAAAAGGTGGCGCACCAAGTCTGGCGAAACTCTTGAAAAATTGCATGCAACTGCAATTCCAGCCTGTTTGATACATCTAATGTATGTTTCAGTGTCACCTCTAAAAAAAAAAGAAAAAGGGCTGCAAAGGCCTCGGTACATTTGGCTCTGAGAGTGAGGCAATAAATCACCAGACCATATGCACAAATATAGACGCTGGAGTAAATTCACTTAGCAGTGCTGGGACCAGACTCCAAAACACAAATATATGAATCGGTTCCTAATCTCGATGTACCGGGAGGTCGTTCAAGTGCTCATTTCTGGAGCTAATGAGAAGAATATATCAGGAGACCCTTTGATTGTAAAGCATTACCTGAATACACAAAGACCCCGCTTTATTCATAACAGATGGCGGACATCAAAATAAATCAAGAAGGAACATCTGATCCAACAGAAAAGATAGGCTTCAACTGTTCTTCTCTTTGATCGTTTCATTTTCAGCCGTGTAAAGCACGAATCTTCATCTTTCCGAATCCCTCACCTGAAATGCCTCACTTTCATTTAAATGAAAAGTAAAAAAATTCTACGAAACAAGTCAAAACGACCTTAATGGATGTTATTTATTTATTTATTTTTTAATAGCGGCACGGATGTGTGTGAGTGTGAGACAACGACGAGGACGCCTGAATGAACTGAATGGCGTTGGTCTGCCGCAGCCTTCCCTCGTCTTTTGTCCTTTATGCAGCTTTTATTTCACAGCCACGAACACTCTAGTGATTGGTGATGAAATTTCAAGTTCATAACTTCCTACTTGTGTTCAGTTTGTACAGAACCTCACAGTTCTGTGGTGGTTCAGAGTTGAATGATGCTGTAAGTGTTTTTGTCAATATCAGAGAAATACAATTACATTACATTACATGTCATTTAGCTGACGCTTTTATCCAAAGCGACTTACAATAAGTGCATTAAACCATGAGTCCAAACTCAGAACAACAAGAATCAAGCAAGTACAATTTCTTCAATAATGTTAAACTACAAAGTACTATCAGTAAGAGACATTTAAGTGCTACTAAAGTGCTACTAAAGTGCTACTACGGCTCTACCTTCCCTATTCAAGGTATAGTCGGTTCAAGGTATAAAAAGATGTGTTTTTAGTTTGCGACGGAAGATGTAGAGACTTTCTGCTGTCCTGATGTCAATGGGGAGCTCGTTCCACCAATGAGGAGCCAGCACAGCAAACAGTCGTGAATTTGTTGAGTAAAATCATCTAAGGTCAACACAGACATATCTGTTGACCTTCTTGTAATATATATATATATATATATATATATATATATATATATATATATATATATCATATATATCATCATATATATATATATATTACTTTTTTATATATATATTTATATATATATATAAAGGTTTTTTAAAAAGAAAGTAAACTGTGATTTGAATCAGCCTTTGAGGTTATGCTGTAGAAATGTATTGTATTGTAATCTATACACCCCGAAGTTAAATGTACAATATAATATGTTTGCAAGGCCAATAAAACTAACCCACGCTTATATGTCACAGTCCTCATGAATACAGAGCAAAATAGCATTGATCAGTAAGTGTCTTCTCAAGGTTTTCTAACTAACGCATCTCTGAAGGTGTAAGAATGGCCTTATACCCTGTATGTAATTCTTCGTAAAAAGCCTTATTGTCTACTGTCTGCTCGAGCCATGCGATCTCCAAAGGATGAGTGTGTTGTTCTCTTTTTAATGAGATTACTTTATCTTCTGACCAAAAAAGAAGAAAAAAACGCAGCATTGTACTGAAGGAAGATGTTGGTTTCAAAGTTGTTTTCTCACTTCTCAAAAGGAAAAAGTCAGGGTTGCATTTAATGTCACACTTTGTTTCTTGTCTTTATTTACCCATACGGGACCAACAGCGGTGACGCCGCCTTCCCACCGTCACCTCATTATGTTCATGGTCACCTACGTCAGCTGCATTTGTTTAACTGAACCGATAAAAGTCTCAGATGGAAAATATAACGCAGATAAATACCTGGGAAGAGGATGGAACTTTTCAAGATTTTTGCGAGATGAGGGGGACCCTTAAGGTGCTCTTGACGATGAAGGAAAAAGGCATAAAAACTAAAAGTTCCTCGGTCACTCTCGAGTGTATCGAGGAGTGGTTCATTGAAGGTCTTTTTATTTAATCAGGCAACTTTGGTGAAAAACACAGGTTTGGACCCCTCAGAATCTTCACAAGTGCACAGCAAAAAACAATGAAGAACCTTAAGTTGCTGGTTCACATTATTGTGTCAAATAGGTGTCACAAACTGTATGTGGTTCGGGCATCTAGTCAGGATGCCTCCTGGACGCCTCCCATTAGAGGTTTTCCGGGCACGTCCAACTGGTAGGAGGCCCCGGGGAAGACCGAGGACACGCTGGAGGGATTATATCTCCCGGCTGGCCTTGGAACGCCTCGGGATCCCCCAGAATGAGCTGGAAAGTGTTGCGGGTGAGAGGGAGGCCTGCTGAACCTGCTGCCACCGCGACCCGACCCCGGATAAGCGGGTGATAATGGATGGATGGATGGAGGTGTCACAAACTGACCTATTTACTGTAACGTACGGCGAAGCAGTCAAGAGTCTGGGCTGAGCTTGAATTAAGCATTTCTAAATGAGCGTGCCCCCTTTGTACCCGTCTCGTCTCCTTAAACCTAATATTCCATCCCATGCTCTCCGCTCTCGGGGAACACGGCTCCTGTCGGTCCCTAGAGTTAAAAAAGAAGTCAGAGAGCTGCGGGGACTTTTCCTATCAGCGGCAAGCTTATTATGGAATAACCTCCCCACTGGTATCAGACATCCCGACTCCGTTGAGACTCCGGATGCACCGCAACAAGCACAAGCGCCTACATTTGGGTCCGGCCGATACGAGCGCTTGAAGTTATCACAATGTCATATGTTGTATTTCGACTCGAGTGTTTTCTCCCTCTCTGACTCTTAACAAATCAAAAAGGACACAACGCAATGCTCTTCACTGACATTTGAACATACTGACTTTGTGTTTCCCCGAATGGCTGACCCGGGGGACAGCTACCCGATCCCGAGCGCACTGGCGATAAATAATGGATCTAAACTGACGAGAGCTTAACGTCACGTTGTAGTAAAGTGGCATCTGGTGCGGCTGTGACGGAGTAGTTCACGACTACATAAGCTCGGTATCGTTGCATCCCTCGTTGAGACCTTTGAATCCAAACTAAAAACTCGTCTTTTCGCCCTAATTTTCAGCTACTTGCCGATTCTTCGATACCAGTACTTCTAGTCCAAGTCCTGCTCATGAGAATACTGTGAACACCCCGTGTGCATGCTGTCCTCGGTCCTCTCTCCTTATGTACTTGTTTCCTTGAGTGAATACTTATGTTTGTGTAGTCTGTAAAGGAGGCCGTAGAGTCTTCCATTTCTTTTGGAAGGTCTAGGGATACAACCTTATGTCTGCTATCGATACGATGAGCGTTGTGTTCACTGTCATACGCAATGCTATCCTGGTCTCGATGCAAGAGGTCACAGATAAAGAGTGGGAGACGGGTGCTTGAGGGTGCTTTGATGTCAAGAACATGTCTTTGAAGCCCCGGCCACTTTGTAAGGTGCTTTAAACGTGTTCACGCCAGATTAGAATTTATGCCCGCGCCCCCGATGTCAAGAACAAATTCCCATAAGTCCTGTGATGACCACATGACCTGAAGCGAGAGCAAAAAAAACACACCGAAGTCGCTTAGTCGGAGTCCATCTGCCACGACACCGTCAGCCATCTCCCTCCTTTCACTTCCTATCTGTCGCCGCCGCTTCCTGTCGCCTCCCTGCAACCCAAACCAGAGAGCAGCGTCACACCTGAGGCACAGGGCCCGTAAAGAGCACTAATCAGGAGACGCCAGGGTGTTCTGCACAAAGTGCTCCGGCATGACAGCCCGTTCCCGTTGTAATTACTGCATCTTGGTTGGGGTCATTAAATATTCATTCTCCATCGGCTGGGATCTTTCCCAACTCGGCTGCTACCGTGGCAGCTCTTTTCACATAGTGATTGCTATAATGCAAGCTTTTCTCTTTTGTATTCCCCCGTTCTATTATTCACGTTTTAACTTTGCACAACTTTTCACTTCATATTTATTTATTTATTTATTCACCTTTTGGTACATTTTTTGGAACTTATTCGTCAGGCTCGGATCTCCGTAAATTCATATAAAACTCAGTAGAAAGTAAATGTATTTCAGGATACTTAAATCATAATCAGTAATATTCACAGCCTCTGGAGGAGTAAAAGATGCCATTTCCCTGTTGCAGACGGACATTAAGAGGAGATGAAAGGGAAGGTACGGACTCGAGCCAACATTAAGGCCACTCGAGCAGCAAAGAAACGTGAGCGGGAGATGAAAATCACCCACTGGATTAAGTCTGAGTATTACTAAAGCATGGCTCCCATTTGGGAGAGGTGCATTTAATATGAGAGATGGGTCAATTCAATATACTCAGCTTTATTACTCCTATGTGTCTTTAAAAAAACAAACAGCCCAAACGCCCGCAGAGTAAGCCACGGGAAGTCAAAAGGTCAAAACGGTATCTGCTCTTTTTGTGTTTTGAGACAACATTTATTGTATTTATTATTGTCATTCAATTAGGATGTACAGCAGATATAAATGCTGAAAAGATGTCCGATATGTGTCGTGGTAAAGGATGTTATTGAATTACTTTGAGGTTGAGGCAAAAGGCTTTACTTTGACACATTGAACACTGAGTTGAGCACTTCCACTAAATGTGTTTTTTTGATTTATAATTTTGCACGGATGCTTTTGGGCCCCATTAGTGATTGTGGTCGTCAGCTAGTTGGTTGGCTGCCTCATCCATTCGTTGGCTCACAAAACACCCCGGCGACCACCGGCCACATTGCTATGAAATTCAGCTCGGGTACTTACGGTCAGCCCTTTCAGCTCATGATATCACATATTCTATAAGACGTTGTGTCATTAAATCCACAAACCACATTCATGCTCCCACTGGGATAAACCGTTTTGTTTTAAGACCATGAACATGGCCTGTCGTCCTTTGAACAACCTTTCTAAGCCCCTTTTATTTTCCACTCAACTCCAAATGTCATTATATTCGCTGAGAGATCACGGTTTACCGAAAGGACAGACGGAACTGGATTAGTGGTGAATATTAAACAATTTATTGGAGGACAATCATCGAATAGGAAACACTAAAAGTAATACATAAAATGACAGGCTTTAGGCCCACGGCTTGTGTTAACCTCTAGCTTAAGAAAAACTGTAACTCATAACCTTGATAACAAAATCATCTGGAAAGAACCAGTTGAATGGCAATACAATTTAATTTAAAACAATACCAAGCGGTGACAATGGTACTTAAATCTCATCCTAGCGACATATTTAACAAACAAGGACCACCAACTGGGGTCCCCACGAAGAATAAACTGCCGTAAGAACCAATCATCAAGTTATAATGCTTATTTCTTCTCAAAATCCTTATCTTTGCCAGGAGATAATGTGATAGGCCGCGAGTGAGTGCGTGTCTGTCCACCGCTAATGCGCTAATCTCGCTGCATCTAACATTTGGGTGATCATTTGTGGCTGCATGCTCAAGCACACTTTCTCAAAACACTTTGCATTGCCGGTTTTATACTGCCATTGATTGACTGCTAACTGCTCACTCAGTTTTATTGTTTTGGACGGTGTCTTTGGCAATGAGCTAACAGCTAGCGGCTACACACACACACACACACACACACACACACACACACACACACACACTGCTGACTGCTGCGACCAGAGAGAGCCGGAGATGAGGAGCTGCCGCAGACATCTGCATTGATTGGAAGAACACGTCTACTCCTGCAGTCTAGACGGCGAGTTACCCCCATTTGAAGCATGTGTTCATTCAATCACAGTGGGCGTCACAGACACACCTGGCTGAGATCTGAGGGAAAGTTACAGTTTTTACAGTAACTTTTTCTTTGGCATGTGATGCTTAATATTTGGACGCATGGCAAACATTATATCTATCTATTATATTTGTATCTATTAAAACTGAATCTGCTGCAATTGCATGCTTTTGACATCGGTATTTCTAATTATTATTTGCAAAGCGCTAATTAAAACAGCAAACGAGTATATGAAGTCATTAGGAACACTTTTGGTGACAAAGTCATTAACGTTTGCAATAAAGCACCTGTAAAATGTGCCAAAATCTGGGTTTCTGATCCCACACATTTCATTAAGTTTCATTCAATTACAAAATTACAGGGTACTTCAGCACTCTTTTTTTTAAACAAAACATGTTGCATCATTACATTCATGTTGCTAAAGAATACATACAGATAAAGCAACAGTCCTTGAATAAATGTCTTCCTAATAGTTCTTCGAGTCTGTCGCGCACAGAACGCCTCAAGCTTTTAGACCTTGACGGCACAGGTAGCTGAATATCACAAATGCGATGCTACAAAATTCAAGAAGAAAATTGATTTTATTTGAATAGGCATATTTAAAAGACCCTGGCTACATAATAGGTGTATTCATATGCATCAAACCACTTTCGGTTATTAAGAACAAAAGTGCGACATACAGCTGCACTGACAACGATTTGAAAAGGTCAAAACAGGCGTGACGCAACACAAACAAAGCAACAGGCTTTTACTGGCGGAGGTGGTGCCATCCTGGTCATGTGACCCCGTTTTGTCAATGTGCTAAACTTTGGCCAAATTGTCACAGGGATAGTGAGTAGTATTATTCTGCAAGTTTCTGTAGTGCTCCCAGTAATATTTTAGGAGATAGTCAGTGGTATTAAATGTCCATCTGCAAGTTTCTGTAGTGCTCCCAGTAATATTTTAGGAGATAGCCAGTGGTATTAAATGTCCATCTGCAAGTCCCTGTACTGCTCCCAGTAATATTTTAGGAGATAGTCAGTGGTATCAAATGTCCATCTGCAAGTTCCTGTCATGCTCCCAGTAATAACTGATCCAATACTTACAGTGTACTGACGAAGCATATTCCTCGACATGGTTAAGCTTAGTTTGAGACTAAGAATATGACCACAAATACTGATAAGACTATAAATATATTTGATTCTCCGAGCTTGCAACATATTAATTGCACGACATTATATAGGTATATTATCCCCTCCGGTTTTGATGCATATAAAAAGGAATATCAAATATAACTGTATTTTAAGTAATCCCCTCTCACACACTTTGACGTGAAGACACTTTTCAAAAATAATTAATTTTGATTATTTAACTTTCTAATTAAAATATTTTGATATCAGTATCATATATGTGTGCGATGTTCTCACGTGAATTGTAATATAATGTTCTACACATGTGTGTGTTGTATTTGTTGAATGTGGAAACAAGATGATTCAATATGAATAAATGAAAAGAAATACTGTTACACTCACCTATTAATAATTTGACTTGTATAACGTATGGGTGCAATACCACAATGGGGTGAAACGGCCTTTACTTTTGTTCATCAGCATTATTGCCGAACATCAATTTCTCCTTAACAACCAATCTCCAGAAATCACCGTAAGAATGAAACACAAATGACCTCTAACGAGAGTAAACATACTATACACGTGGACATTAATCACAACACTTTCTTATAAAGGCTGAAATCTAGCGTGGCAGTTTAGCCATTCGCATTTTAGCCAACATTGGCATCTTTTTACAATACATCCAACCACACTTGTACAAGTTAATTAAAATAAAGTCACTAAACATATAGTCAAAGAACAATAAAAACACAAAGTACCTTGTTCCCGTTCCAGTTAGATGCTTAGCCGTTCATAAAGTGACTCTTGTACTTCAGAGAAATACCTTATGAATACCTTATCCTTCAGCGCAGCGTCAATTAACGTACTGTTACGAGATGTGCCTCTACTTCCGGTCTCGCCTGAAGGGCTTCAAAATAAAAGGACCGAACCTTTTCAGAGGTCATTTACAATACTTATTCACAACCATCTACATGCCACTATACATTGACCCTGAGTTCCTGCACATGCAAAGACACGTAAACATTAGAGCATTGAAACGCTTGACTGCTTTTTGAGATAGAGACGCTATGAATCTAGATATGGAGTTACCTTAGTTTCATTTGTGGGACACACGTGTTTTCTTTTAATTAAACGTGCAGTAATGTGTCGAATAAAGTTCCCCTGAGCTTGCATGAAAAAAACACCCTGGTTACACCTCGTTAGATGCCAGTCACAGGAAAAGCTCCACATATCCAACATCGCACACAGCATTCACACCTGGGCGCACTTGGAATTCATTATTCAAATCCCTCATCCTCCAATTTCATACGTTTCCAGAGTAGATGACTGCCATTGCCCAGCAGCCCCACCTACCTCAGGTAGGAGGACCAAAGACACTCCGTTTCTGTCACGGAGTCCCGTTCTAGTGTGTCCCGTGTTTGTTACTACTATGTAGCGCCATATACGTCGTGACGTCCCCCCCCCATCGGTGTTGTGGGTTACCGTTTAGAAGCCTTGTGTTCGGCATTTGCGACGTCGCCATCTTGTTTGTTGTTTTGCAACCAGTGAAGAGAAGTGGACACATTTGGACTGCGAAGGAGTGACGTGGTGGTAGAGTGGCCAGCATGCGGCTGTGGTAGTACAGCTGTCAATCACAAGGTACCCACGGCGATTTGGTCGCTGACATCTTGGATTGCGCCCGTCGCCATCTTGAGTAAACGGAAGTGACTGCGTTTGGACTGCGGAGTATGTAGCGTAGGAGACATGTCAATCACAGTAAGCCCGCCCTAAAGCATACCCTTATTTGCGGTTTATTTTTTTGTTAATTTGACCATAATTTAGAAAATAAACATCATGATGTATTAAAGAATACTTCAAACTAGCGATTGAGACCATAAACTCATGTTTACTATGTTAACTGTAATAAGTCAACTATGCAATCAGACTTTTAAACCAGTCGCCCCCTGATGGCCAGTAGAGAGAATGCAGGTTTAAGGTATTTCTGCATTGGCTTCACTCTTTTTCCGCCTGTGTAGCACAAGAGTGCTCGAGAGAGACTGAGGAGTGTTTAGAAATAGCTGGACAGTATGCTTTCAGAGTGCAGGACACATGCACTTTTTTGACTGATGCATTCATGCCCTGGTCATTTCACATAGCATGTACTAAGGTAGAATGTGAAGCTTTAATTATTACAATAGTTTAAAAGTGATAGCCTTCACTGTCAAGAAAATACACATATCTATTTTGTTTCCTTATATTACCGACGCAACTCGTTTCTGTTGGATTAATACCGTTGGCAGCTAAACAAACACGCATTAAAAGAATCCTCGGCGTATAGCGATGATAGGTCTCCCACTGGCTGTTGGGAAACGAGCATGAAAGCAAGAGACTGCAGCAGCATTTTAGCGAGGAGCTCTCTCCCGAAGGAAGCGCCGCTCTGCCGGGCCGTAATAAATTGCCTGTTTATTACGTTACAGGAAATTAAACCGTGGCCCAGGAAGAAGAAGAAGAAGAAAAAAAGGCTTCACGTTCAATTTAAACTCCAGAAAAGAGGGAAGAGGTTTTAAAAAAGGACCAATAAAGTCTGTTCCACAATTCCTCCAAAAGGAGCGTGAGATGCGTCTTTGCAGATTTTGCTTTGCTCCCTTGTATTTGTTTTAATGTCAAATTTGCTCTCTTATCTTAATCCTCATTAACAGTGTTCTCCTGCTCGAGTCTGATCTCGGCTAATGACTTAAAGGAGCCAACTGAAACACTCCCGACTCACCGTGGAGCCGAAGCGTTCATCGCTCCCTTTGAGAACGACGCGTCGAGGACAACAAACAAATGTTCGCCGTGAGGGACGATAACGCTGCGGCGGGATTGAATTTTCCTCTTGTTGTCGAGCTCACACACACACACACACACACACACACACACACACACACACACACACATCAAGAAATAATTCCACCTGCTTTAAATACGTTGTAGACACACTGGGAGTAGTGCACGTAAAACAGGAGTGACGTGCATATATCTCGCTTTCAGGTGAATGAGAATTAGTGTCACGCGTGAATGCTTTATTGTTGAAACGGAGAAAGGAAAGAGACACCGCATGTGTAGCAATTAACCCCCCCCCCCCCTTCAGCCTTTTACAGGAGTAAGCCATTACAGAGGAAAAAAACAAAAGGCTTAAAGAAACACTTAAAAAGAAAAGGAAAAAAAAAAACAGATGAATGTTTATCAAACGGAGGAGCAGTAAAATACGGTGACACATTGTTCCGCGTGAGGAAAAATACAAAATAAAGATGGTCTTCCACTCGGTGGAATCACAAATATGCAGACACATAGAAGGAGAGAGACGATGAGTCACTCCGAGACAAAAGCTGGCGGCTGGATATCGGCGCATCGGCGCTGTCCAGATCCAAAGTGGTTTTGGTGAACGACTGCCGCAGACGGGCTTTTTATCGCTCTCTGTGTGTGTGTGTGTGTGTGTCTGCTTCATCGGCCTCCGGTTCTGACGAGCCAATGCAGAAGTGTCTTCAACTTGCATTCTCTCCGCAACCTGCAGGGGGGGGTGGGGGGGGGGGGGGCGTCTCCTCCAGGTTGCAAAGTCTGATTGTATAGAAGTCTATGAGAAAATTACCCGACTTCTCACTAGTTTCAAGCCTTCTTCAACGCAGCACGATGTTCATTTAGTAAATTATGGTCCCATGGGTTGGGCTTACTGTGATTGACAGGTCTCTGCCGCTACCGGAGCCTTATACGGCGTCTCTACGTCACTCCGCAGTCCAAACGCGGTCGCCTCCGTTCACTGGTTGCAAGAAGCCAAGATGGCGACGGCCACCAGGCTTCACCTCTTATATAAGTCTGTATATATACACACAGTCGTTGGCTGGGACTTGAGGCTGTTCAGTAAGCAACTGTGAGTGTGCGTTTGTGCGGATTAGCGAGTGTTCAGGTGACTAACGATATCTGACAATATGCAAGTGACACGAGTGCGTGCACACACACACACACACTCGCAGTTATTTAACTTTTAGGCCTCATTAGCCATGCGTTTACACAATAGCTCCTTCGCTTGATATTGCCATAAATTATCCTCGGTTTCCTCCTTAAATAAATAAATGTGAACCACGGATGCAGTTTAAGTTGTTTACCCGGTATAATCACCCTGGGAAATAAGTCGTTGTGTTTCAGCGTGTTGTACTAATCATTCTGAGTGCGGTGCTTTTTTTTTTCTTCGCAGGCAACGCAGCACAGCAGTTTTCGTGTTACATTATTCAAGCCCCGTCTTTCACACACACACACACACACACACACACACACACACACACTCCAAACTATTTAGCAAAAAGATGTGCAGGATGTAATAAAAAAAAAAAGAAAAAAAAGAAGACCAAACTGGATCGGTAAGTCAGTAACCGGCAGACGGCGAGTCGGTAATTGAGCGTTTCGGACGGCACATTGGCAAAAAAAAAAGAAAATAGTGAATAATAGAATACTATATGGTATGAATTTGTCTCAGACTTCTTCTTATTGGTCGTACGGGGTTTCTAACGTGTTTAAAAAAAAAGAAAAGAGAAGCGGAGGAATACATATTGCTTAATGAATATTAACCTCCCGCAGCACTACGCTATGTATATTACTGTCACAAAGCAATGCAAAATAGTATCCCAAATATTTTGCCCAGATTAAACAAAAACTATTATTTATTCACATGACGACGTCCTGTTTTTATTGCTTTTCGTCTGCTATCGATTCTCCACGGCCCTCTCCTATTTTTAGCTATATTCATAATTCCCACTGGTCTTTCCTTCCATCCTTCTCTTTTCTGTTAATATCCTCTCCAGTTTTCGACATTTTTCAATTCCCCCCCCCCCCCATCTCCTTTCGGTCCCTCCGTCTTCTCTTCTCTGCTATGATGACACAATGATTGGCTATGCAGGGAGGGGATCCACATCTTCTTAATTACACAGGTGGAAGAAGAAAAAAAAAGAAGGAAAAACTGAATTATTGCTGTTTTCTCCATCGGACCGAAGCAAAAAACAATAATGATGATGACGATGATTTAGTGTTTTTAGAGATAATAACCAGAAAGCCATTCATTATAAAGTCTTTTTTATCGGGTTTGGTTGTAGAGTGGTCCGTACATGCAGAGCCTTCAGCGGAGGACCGAAGAATGTAGAATTGAAAAGCTGGTTCATGAATAAATATGACACCGCAATTTTTTCTTCATCCTTCCCCCTTATCGAGGTTGCCCAGAGAGAGGTGGAAAAAAGGGAAGCGCGCTGATTACTGCAAATGCCGCTGACTCTCTGAGAGCAGATGTCTTGTTGATGATAGGGCGCACGACTACATGAAGGCTGCGTACAAATCTGTGGAGGGTTCATAGCGTTTCGACCTCGTAGCACGGAGGCTACAGTTAACACCGGCGACCCCGTTTAGACTTCTAATTCTCCTTTGAGTACAGTTCACGGCGACAGTATTTGCGGCGCGTGGCCCGATACCGGCGAACCACACTCACGGACCCCGTGGACTTTGAGGCGCGCTCCTCACAAAACCGTCAAGTGCACGAGGGGCAGACGTTTTGAGCCCTTTGTGCACGCTTTTCCGCTCGTCCTGCATTACCTGCAAACTTTGCCCGAGGCAATTACCCACAATTAATAGTGTTTTTTCGGGGGGGGGGGGGGGGGATATCGCGGAAAGCCTGTAAGCGTAAAAAAAAAAGAAGAAGAAAAACCAGTAAAAACTCGCCCGGGGGACACCTCGACTTGGAATCGGGCCGCCGATCTTCAACTTAATGGACGATACTGCTCTCCCCTCGGCGTTGTCACGGTAATGTGACAAGTCACAGAGTTCTGCCCCGTTCGTATATATATATATATTATTCCCATTTTTTTTCGAGCCTCACTCAAGAACACTCACGAGGCGACATCAGGGATCGGGCCTGTACATGTCGTTGCTGGTATGACTGGAGCAGAACATGCTGTACTTTGGAACAGTACATGCTAGTATGCGCCGCTCGCTTGCTTTCTTGCTGAATTTCAATTAAAACATAATCTTTTTTTTTTTTTTCTCCAAAAGCAGACACAACAGACAGATTTTTGGTTTAAAAACCAGCCACCTCACGAAACAATGCATCACGATAACGCTCGTGTGCATCTGCCCGTCGCCGCGATGATCTCCCGCTGTGTCCGAGAGGCTTAACTAGGAACTAACTGTTTGGTTTTGTCTGGAATTGAATGAATACAAAATACAGCAAAGACAGAGAGAGAGAGAGAGAGAGAGAGAGAGAGAGAAAGCAGACACATGGAGATAGGCTGCCACCGCTGGGTGAATTGTTTGAAAAAAATAATGGTGTTTGATGCTCAGACAGGTCGAGGAGTGGGAGGGGGGGCTTTGTGGTGTTCCTCCGAGGGCTATTCTCAGCACACCGTAATGCTCATCAGCCCCTTCTACCTCTGCACACCTTCACACACAAACACACCCAGCTTATGCATCGCCTCGCTTTGTTTTTTTTGTTTTTTGTTGTCTTCTTTCTTTTCCTTTTTTCTTCATTTTATTATTTTTTTCCCTCTCCCAAAATCTCTCCCAGGTGACTGAACAAAACAGATTACAGATCGCTGTCTTTAGCCTGGGAGGAGCAAAGGGAGAGCTGCGCAGCAGTCAGCTCAGCTTAAAGACAACCAGCTCCAACAGTCAACACTGACAACACTGACTGGAAACGGAGGCGTTTTTTTTATTCGGTGCAGAGAAGAAGAAAATGAAAGAAGAATCACTCAAAGCAAGTATGTATGTATCCTTGCTAGCGAATGTGCAGACAACCAGAGGAAGGTGTAGCGGGTGCTGATGGCTTTCACCTTTTTGAGTGATGTTAAGCAATTGGATAACACACACCGTCTGGAGGAGGAGCTGCATGAATACCAAGCAGACGAGCTGACATCTCACTTACATCAGTGTCTTTCTGATTGACACACCTGGGTGGTGTGGAGGAGTCGCGCTCGTAGATTTTTTACCGACTGTGCCGCCGCGGAAAGCGTGTCACGGTGATTGACCTCAAGTGCAAAGAAAAAAAGAAGAAGAAGAAGAAGAATCTCCAGTTTTCATGGAGATCATAAATAAAATAAAAAAGGCAGTGTTTAACCCCCCCCCACCCACACTTGTCTCGGCTGAGGACTGAGTTTGTGATGTTGTTGCCACTCCTGAAGAGCAGTCGTTCTCTCACACACACACACGCACACACACTCCGGGAGGCTGCAGGTGATGACTGAACACTCCTTCTTTATATCTGATCATCGAGCCGAACAGCCGACTTGAATGACATCCGTCTCGACCCGCGGTGTCGGAGATGAGGGGAATCAGTGGAGGCGGCCATCTTTACATTCTTCTCTGCAGGACCCCCCCCCCCCCCCCCCCCAACACACTGCTGTTTAGAAGAAGGAATTGTTGCACTTTTGCACCTGTGTGTTGTCATAATCTGAAAGATATACCGTTTGTAGTATATTAAAAATAGATTTTCTTTTTCTTCAGAAATTGCAAAAAAAGTTGGCCACTTAGGGAGCACAAACAGCTTCAAACATATCGTTGACATATTATCCCCCCCTCCCCCCCCCCCCCCCGTTGCCCAAAGCTCCACTATTTGATCTCAGGGAACCGGATTCGACTGCCAGGCTCACGATGTTAACCGTCGTAACAAAAAAAATGTTAAATGGGCCTTTAGGTATATATTGAATTCATGAACGATCCTCTAAAATCGGCGCTTGGAAACAGACGTTTGTGTGTCTCTCTCCCGTCGACTGTCTCTTTCGCTCCTGTGGATTTGCTCCAATGGGGGAAAAAGGGTTCCCAAAACTTCTATTTACAACCAAGGACAGCGAGCAGGACAGAAACCGGGTCTCACTGTCTTAATGAGCTCCATTCCACCAACACACACACACACACACACACACAAAACAAACAGTGCGGTCCATCATTATGCTGAAGCAACAGCTGAGCAATGGTAACGGCCATCTCGGGCCATTAATGTCGCTTTTTTTCACTATTTTTATATAAATATATAAAGCTTAAACAGACGGGTATCCGCGAGCAATAAAATAAATATATATAATTGGACGATCAGTCACTCCAGGCAAGACTTGACCAATCGGATCCAACTATGTAAATTCCTAGACGGGGGGGGGGGGGGGGGGGGGGGGGGGGGGGGGGGGGGGGGGGGGGGGGGGGGGGGGGGGGGGGGGGGGTGGGGGGATAGGCTGTTATAACCTCGTGAAGCTTGATATGGCCAATGTGTTCGCCAACGGCTTCTTTATCAGCAGACACAGAAAAAAATAATTCATTTATTCAATTTAGAGTCAGGCGTGTGAGCGTGTCGTTCGGCTGTATCACGTTAAGCTTAATTTAAACATTTTTTTTTAAAAGCGTCAATTCCTATAGCTACTTCCAATTCTCCTCTCAACTCGGAATGTAAATCTATGACTCGGTTGCTCCTAATCCTTGATCTCGACGCCGGTGTGCGCCCATCTCTCTGATCCTATAGCACACTCAAAAAGGGGGAGTCTTAATCATTAGCCTGCTAGCTAGATTAATACCGCTGTGGAGTATTAACCGTCCTGAAACTCAGATGAGAGCGAGAGGACGGTTCCCCTAATGAGACATCCATCTAAGTGCACCTGTTATCTGTTGTATCCATTTCATCTGGCGGACAGGGAGAGGAGAGAACAGAGAGAGAAGTGGTACTCTCTCATGTCTCCTCACACGCCAGGTGACTCCGCTGGATGTTGCGTCTGCCTCGTTAATGGCACACTCCCAATTAGGGGAGACGGAGGACTAATCAAAAGCCAGACGCAGAACTGTGCTCGAGTTCTCTCTCCCCCCCTTCTCTTTGTTCTTCTTCCCTTCCTTTCTTACTGGCCCTTTTTTCCTCTCTTATTGGAAGACACCGGCGTCCGGGCACCGAGCGAGTGATCCTATTTATAACATATTTAATCAGTGGCGGGTAGAGAAGGCGATAACAGTATTACCTTAGAAGTGAAAGTAGTCATCAAACTACTTGAGTTAGAGTATAAGTATTAACTAGTATGACTTGAGTGGCGAGCAACTTCCAAATATAATACAAACAAACACCAGCACACGACTGTCTCTGTGCCCCCGAGTCTTCTATTTGATGCGGACATGAATGACTTCAGCCCACAGATGGTCTTCCTCGAGGAAAGTGGAAGAAGTGAACGTACGTCTGTTCTTCTTTGTGACGCAATGACGAGTCACCGTCTCCGGGTTGGATCACCTGCAACATAGACCAGGGCAATATTCCTCTAAAGTGTGATGACAAAATATGACGTTAATGATATACTTAAAAAAAAAAGTGCTTTCTTTGCTTGTTGTTCCGCCGTGACGACCCTCCCACTATGGTGTAAGATGGCTTCCTGGTGGGAGGAGCTAGGACATGCACTGCTGATTGGAGCCCGTCTGATTGGAGAAGGCCTAAGATAGGCACTTCTGGGAGTCTCTCTCTCTCTCTCTCTCTCTCTCTCTCTCTCTGCTGCACCAGCCTTGTTCTTGTTTTTACTAATGGAAGTTGTGGAGCTTTAAATAAACTGCCTTTGGGTCCAAGATCTGTGTGTGGCCTCCCTTTTTTTTGCTGCCATCCTGAGCCAGGTGGTAACACACCGCTAATATATTATCATTTGGCAAATAAATCAGCAAATGCATGTGCATATTTACCATAAAAAGTACATTTAAATAAAAAATCTTTAATATCATAAATAATCCAAACTACCCTTTCAAATAATGTGTATTGGTTATCTTGTGCTGATTTTAAATGCAACAAATTAAAAAAGCGAGAAATGTACAAAAAATACAATGAATTGGGAGCCATCCACCACTGACGAGATGTTGTCCACTAATGACTTTCGGTCGCCATATTTGCTCACACTAACAATTCTGTCACATTTTTTTGAAATGCTAAAATGAATATCGTAAACGTGGTGATTCTGGCTTTGCATCGCCCCGTTAGACTAAACCGGGACACAATCTCCTCCCTTTGACCTCGTCTTGAACCTCTGCAGCTTTCAAACTCCCAAATTTGAATTTTCCAACCAGTTCAGTTCCTATTTACTGGTTACGCTGTCTGGCTGCCACTCCGCAACTAATGTCACTGCAGAGAAAAAGAAAAGGGATGGCTGTCACCTTCCCAAAAAAAAATCCCCAATGACAAGGCCAGCTCCTAGTCCCAAAACTTCAGACATCCCCAATCATGTATTGACTTTGTTGTTTAGCAGCAGCTTCCCTCCGTGCTCCCGAGATGGCGTAAGATTTGCCTTCTCTGGAGAAACTGGATATTATTTGAACAGAGCCGAAGCCATCGGCATTGTCTGGGAAAAGTGGGGGCGAGATTACGAAGTGCCGCGTGACTTGAACAACTCTTGTCCCCGAGCTTGTTCAAACTGATTTGTACTGCGCAAAAAAAAAAACGCTCCGAAAGAGTTTCGGGGGGGGGGGGGGGGGCAAAAGTCTCATGAGTCATCCGTACGGTAAAAAAAAACAAGATGCAGCGCACGCGAGAGAGAGAGAGAGGAAATGTGTACGGTGTGTAACGCGGGATGGACTTGACAAGCCTCAAGCGAACACATGCCCATTAGACTGTAATAGATATTGGAAAAATAAGATAAAGGCGAGCCTTTATTTATCCCCGGGGGGGAAATGTACACAAAAATAGAGGAACCGCTAGTAGAAAGTAAAAAACCTCGTTGTAGGGTTGCTGTAGACACAGATTTGGAGTTTCTGTTTTTTCTCGGGGGGGGGGGGGGGGGGGGGGGGGGGGGGGGGGGGGGGGGGGGGGGGAAGATGCTCCGATGTGTACAGTATGCTAATGATTCTGAATCATTCTAATCAGGGCTCAAAAGAGCCCCACTGAGAGGCTTATCAATACCGCGGCTTCAAAGGAGACGGTGAACAGCGTGGGTCCGAGAAATGTCTTCAAATTACTGCATGGTGGGAATGAAGGACCGGGCCCTCCTAACGAGGGTGGCGAAGGCATTATTTTAGGGTAAATAATAACACCGGCTGACATCAAATAAGCCCCCATGAATGGATTTGGGGGGGGGCTTTTTTGGGGCATTTTTTTCTGTCATAAACATCGGAAAACATTCCGTGCACATGCGTCTTCCAGAGCGCCGGTGAAGCCGCTCTTGAAGAAATAAAATATGGCGTATATGCCTCACATCCCCGGGAACCATGGTTTCCTCCGACTGCTCACACACTCTCTCTCCGACAGTCGCGTGGAGATCTGAGGATAGCTTAATTGAGCATACCGCAACATACTTGAGCTCCAATTATTCCCCTTTTTGTTTCTGTCAGCTTCCACCGTTAATAGCTCAAGTTTATTGTTCATTATGAGCAGAGGTTTTCGGCTTTCATTTGAGTGGAGTGGAAAGGATTTCAACTTTAACTGCATAAGTAAATTCACTTTGAAGCCAAACTCATATCTTTTTAGCATGTAATCTTTTTGACACACACACATATATTTGGCGGTGCTCGCCGAGATGAAAGGTAAGGTAGCTTGCTTGTCAGAAACTATTAATGTGGGAGTAAAAGTAATTATATTGGCATCTCTTTGAAAATCCGACACATTGTCGTGAAGTGCTCCCAATCCATATTTTTTTTCTTTTCTTTTTTTTTTACTCGTAGGCTAAGTTTACAAAAGAAGCCGAGCTATGAGCACGGAAAAAAAAAAAAAGAGAGTGAGAGGAAGGTTAAAGTAGCTGTGATTCGACTACAGGAAACGTGGCGAGAGTGAAATCATCTCCTGGCTTCCTCCTCACATGAATATAGTTTAACCTACAGTATGAAAAGAGATTGTTCTGCAAGGCAGCCATGCTGAATACTTATCCATGATTATCTTTTCCTTCGTAGTCAGGCAGCAACACTGGCCGGCGTCCGATCAATATTTATTGGTCATTCTAAATTAATGTGTGTGTGTGTGTGTGTGTGTGTTGAGTAAATCCATGTTCCATCTCAAGGTGAGTGTTTCTCCAGTTCATGACATCTCTCGTTACTACCTCTAACGTTTGACTATGCTCACCTTTATATGCAGGTCCACCCCCCCCCCCCCCCCTCCAGCTCCAAGTGTCCTTGACCAGAACCCTGAACCCCAAAGTTACTTCCCTGGTGCTTCACAGCTCGTTATAGGAGTTATTGTGTAAACTTGTTCTTATTTAAATCTGCACATCTTTCTATGCTGAGCTTCCAATTTATTATTACATGTCAAATTCTGTTCCTCGTTTCAATGTCGGTTTTTGTTTGACAAGAAAAATGTCAGCATTTTTGTTCTCCATGTGCAAAGCATTACTTTTTTTTTTTTTTTGCAAACCCTTCATATTAAATAACATCTATTTGTAAAAGAAAAATGCAGAGTAGTCTCCTCAGAAGTCCCAATCAAGCCTTTGTGGCAGTTTTCCCTCCAAATGGCCTTTTAAACCGGGTGGTTGCTACGGCAACGACTGGCGGATATCACCGTAAAGCGGCCGGCCCAGCTATGTACAAAATAGGTAAATAAAGGTGAAGCTGCGATTACAACACATATAGAGGGAGAGTGACGTTACTCCATTATAGCTCTAGTGAAGCTAATAGTTGCTAATTGCTATATTAATGCGATATTAATGCTCTGAATCCTGTATATTGCACCTTTAACCTCGGCAAGAAAAGAAAAACCTTTTTTTGATAAAAAAAATGAAAAGCGTCGCCCCATTCAGACAACTATGTAAGTCACCGATCCTGACGGGATCACTTCCCCATTGTGGAGACGGGTTCATCGTCGGCGAGGTCACGCATGCACACGGAGGAGCAGCTGTCTGATTGGCTACTCGTCACCGCGACAGCGAGAATCTCCAGTGGACAAGACCGCTGTCGAGTCGATTCCGTCCCGGCGGACGCCGTTCAATGAAGGACGTCTGCTGCGAATAAAAACAACCACGGGTGGAACGACTGGCCGAGGCCGCAGAGAAATAAACACAGTCTGAGTGTATTTTTTTATTTTTATTATTTTTTTTAATCCTATGATCGCGGAGCGTGTCTCCTCTGATTCTCCCTTCACTCATTCACTGATGTGTTCATTTATTTATGGATCTGGCTAAGCAACCAGCAAGAGAATTCACATCAGCCCTCCTCTGGAGGAGCCCTGTCACATCTACATATTTTTAATAGCTCATAACTCAAAACAGTCCTGGCTTTGACATGTGCCATCAAAAAGATGCAACACTTCGTCTGACATTTAACTTTCTCCATGAAAAAAAAAAAAAAAAAACATTTAGGTGCGTGTCCCGTTAACTCCTTAAAATGACCTTATAATGACCTTCAAGTGCATGTGCAGGTAAATTAATAGCCGTGTAAAAATGAAACAACGGCCTGTTGATGCTTTTTTTTTCTTTGGTGAGAAAACAAACTGGATTGCTTTGATCGCCCCCCCCCCCCCCCAAACCTTAATGATTATTTGCTTCGTCAAAAAAAAAAAAAAAACGCAGTTAATTTAAAGCTTTCGTGGGCGGTGGACTGTACGTCCGTATCCATCCCACCACGGCTGGACGGTTGCCATATCCTTGTATTCCTCCTCCTCTGCCCCGGAGGAAAAAAGGTTTTAACAGCCAAATGAATCAGGGATGGAACAGCTTCCTGCCAGCTTTGATTTCAAGTCAATATTTACACCCGAGATTAAGGGAAGTGAAAAGCAGCAGCGGCTATTAAACAAGAGGATTTAGAGTCGGCACTTAGGACACACTTGCCTTTTTCAAAAATATCAGGGGGGTGAGGGGGGGGCGACAAGGAAAAAAGCTGACTGCGCAAAAAAAAAAAAAAAGTCACACGCCCCAAAAATTAAAACAAGATTTATAAATCGCAGAGGAAGCGGCGAACTGCGCATGCAATCCATTACCGCGGAGCACGTCGTGGACTTCTTGTGGTTTTGATTCATCCTAGAAAAAAACAACAACAACTCGTCTCAGCTTCAGGACCACAACGGGTGACAGGAACTACTTCAGCCGGCATTCAAAACAGACGTGTGCGCTTGGTTTTAATCACCTCGCGAAGACAAAGATCTGTTTGATATTATGTGAACTCACCTCCCAAAAAAAACCACACACACTTCCCTTTTCAAGTTAAAACAAGTGTATAGGGTCTTTGTTTTTGGGGGGTTACATTTAGTGCTAAAATTACAATCCTTATGATCTTCAAAAATCATGGTGTGCATTTGTCTGCAATATGAGAGTAAGTACCTCTCTGGAGTCTGCAAAACGATGATGCGTAAAGGCCTTTTTCCTCACACATTTGGCCTTTTTTTCTTCTGCGGGGTACATTTCTGTCACCTTGCCCCCCCCCCCCCCCCCCCCCCCCCCCCCCCCCCAGTCCGCTCTTGGATGGTCGTTCTTTACATATTATTGCTTTCGTCTGCCAGTCAGTCTCTTTAAGACGCACTTCTCTCTCCAACCGCCCCGTCATTGACCCCCCGAGATGTTCAAGGAGATTCAACTTGAAAGTTGAATCAACCGCCTGCCGGCTTCGATAGGGACGAGCAGGAAAAATACTTGATTTAAGAGGAAGAAGATTATATTACCTTTGGCTGCGAAAGCATTTCCAACTAACAACTTGTAATAAGGGCCCACGTCACAAAGGCATTCGTCCATTTACAATCATAACACTCTGAAATTGTTCTCTTCCTGCCTCAGCTCCTTGAAGTCGAAGGGAAGCAGAAGTTATTGTAAGCAAGTGCCAAAAAAAATCCTTTTTAAACTGGCCTCGTCCTGCTCATGAAGGTGCGAACAGCCAACTTGCATTATGATGCTTTCAAGCTCTACTCGGTAAAAAAAGAGTGTTGAGCGAATGTGAATTATATCGCTATCGTGTTCGAGAAACTTGAATTAATAAAGTTGTTTGAGGGAGCAAAAAGAGAGCTCATAATATATCATTTAAACCATTAATGACACGTTGTGTTTTCTAATCAAAGCAAATAGTGAAATAAAAACACAATCATGTATTTCCTAATCACTTGACTTGTGAGGTTTTTAATGCAAATAACTACTATGGGACTCCAGGACCCTTGAACTTATATTTTTTCTTTCTGTCAATTATAGTTTGTTGGAAGAAAATCTTAATCAGCAGAATGGTCCAAGGAAAGTACTATTGACGCATCTCTATGAGGTCATCGGCCTAGTCCTGCACATGAGGCCGGATCCTCTACCAAACACAAAGCCGGTCCTTCTCGTCGCCTTCTCGATGCCTTCTCGTCGCCTTCTCGTTGCCTTCTCGATGCCTTCTCGTTGCCTTCTCGTTGCCTTCTCTTTGCCTTCTCGTTGCCTTCTCGTTGCCTTCTCTTTGCCTTCTCGTTGCCTTCTCTTTGCCTTCTCGTTGCCTTCTCGTTGCCTTCTCGTTGCCTTCTCGATGCCTTCTCGTTGCCTTCTCGTTGCCTTCTCGTTGCCTTCTCTTTGCCTTCTCGTTGCCTTCTCGTTGCCTTCTCGTCGCCTTCTCGTCGCCTTCTCGTCGCCTTCTCGTCGCCTTCTCGCCGCCTTCTCGTCGCCTTCTCGTTGCCTTATTGCAGAGTCCGACGTAAGGGATCAATGACGCGTTATGAGCACAATCTACTGCGACCGCACTGACACGAGCCGACCATAATTGCCGCGCTCACAATGCTCTCTCTCTTCCCGTCTCTTGAACCTATCGCCCGTCATTTGTCTCGTCAGAAGGTGGTGGACAGGTAAATGGAAGCGTGCTGGCGGGCGGGCGCGTCAGTCCTGCATGGTGAATGGATTTGTGCGCCACAGAGTCTCTGACCTGTTTCACACGCTTTGTGTGTGCGTTCAAGTCGAGTATTTTCCATCGGATGAATCCAACCGCCTCTCTCCGAGTGCGGAGATGGAAAAGTAGCATATGTTCTTTACTGTCCCCGGGCTGCGGGAACATTTGTTTCGCAGCCGGGGACGACAAAAAAGTCTGCGTCGCAACGAGCAACGCAACAAGGGGATGATCCTGGCAGGACAACATAGTATAGATTATCGCTCAGTACTATTTAGGTTGGAATCTAATAATAGTTTCTTGCGATAGCAATATCAAGCTAAAACCATGCAGAGCGACCCACCTGTTGCCCGTCACGGTTCCCATTCAGTTCCATTCGAGGTCGTCACTGCTAAGCTCCGCCTCAATCTCATCCCCCGTACCTCCGATTAGCCGGCGCCATTCAGACCGGCGCCTTCCCTCGAGATTGGCGTGAGAAGCACCTGCCGGCAGGGTCGCCCCGCGAGATTTTGTTTTCCTGTGAGACTTCCATCGAGGAGAACGGCAGATTTTTCTTGAGTTCTATTTTCCTCGCGTGGCAAATCTGCGGAAAAAAAAAAGACTCACACCTGGTATTGTCAAAAGCGTCGCCGGGCTGCCAGTTGTGTATTTAAATTGCTTCGAAAACACAATATTGTGAGGAAATCGCACCTGAATTACAGTAACGTTCAACTAAAGCCGACTTTAGCGGATATCTCAGCCCCTCGGCTCGATGCCGTGTGTGTGTGTGTGTTTTTTTTCCGACGTGTTCTGCACAGCACGGCTCGACAATATATATTTAGTGGCTCTCGGCTGCGGGTGAATTGGTGCCTGTCATTTGCTGCCCTTGAGGTAAATAACGGCTAAAAGCAAAACTAAATGTTGTCACGGTAACCATCACCTGAAGTCTGCTCGCGCCGACGTGTCAGTGCGGTTGACCCGTCGTACATTTTTTTTCTTTTTTTGAGCGACAGTCTACTTTTTCACATTATTTTTTTCACAGTGAAGCACGACCGACGTTGTCAAAACTACCGGGTCACTTCAACGATGCTCGAGGATTTCTTCTTCTTCTTCTTCTTCTTCTTCTTCTTTTTCTTCTTCTTCTTCTTATCCTTCTTCTTCCCATCACTGCATTTGCGTCTTCGTCATCAGACCAGACAAACATCCACGAGATGGGAAAGTGAAGCACGAGATAAGTCACGACTGGACATGATTCAATTTTTTTGCATTATTAGCACCAAAAAAAAAAGCAGGGACAACAATTGGGATAAACGTTTCCCACAGTACGCAAGCATCAAGTGAAAGATGCAATTACAACAGCGCTTTTGGCTCGTTATCCGTCGCAGTACGACAGTACGAAAATCAACAAAATTCTTGGCAGTGGATAGAGATTCCTCTCGACTGGTCTATTGATAAGGAAATATCATGCACAAAGGGTGCTGAATTAATTAATCGGGTAAAATGCTCCCAAAAACAAAGAGTACATCTGAAGAATAGAGTCCCTCGTAGCATGTTGCAAGTAGTTTCTATGTCTTTACCATCATAGGTGTTTTTCTACTGGCTCCAACTTACCCTTTAATTCTTACCTGGAACAACTTTCATGCCTCTTGTTGACGAAGGTGCAATACCGGGACTTTGCGTGCTATTCAAATACAGTATATGAGAACTATATATTGATTGGTGCCAGATTTCAGTTTCTCATCCCATTTTTTCTCCTCCCTTTTTTTTAATAAAAAATGTGTTATATAGTCGCCGTGCCACTGAGTGCAAAGACTGACAATCCTCTCCGTTCGCCCGAGAAAGGAACATCAACGTGATGTTAATCATCCAAGTCGTTTATTCTCCTTAAACTTCGGAGCCAGCTGGAGGCTGCGGCAATAACGGCACTCTGATACCCCTCTCGATAGCCACTCAATCAGGATATTAATTGCCCGTCTGTGTCCCCCCCCCCCCCCCCCCCCCCCCCCCCCCCCCCCCCCCCCCCCCCCCCCCCCCCCTTTCCTGTTATCAATCTCTACCAATCACAAGTTATTTAATAAAGAAACGATTGCCTCCTGGCGGGCTTTATCGTTACCGACGACTCTGCAGCTCCGGACACGTACAGAGATGATCGGCTCAAGATCCGATGCACCATTATCAACGCCAAACACAGAGTCCAGGCTTCCCAATTAAAATCCCCTCTGTGTGCTTCTTTGCACTGGCGCCGAGGTAAAGTGGGTGTTAAACACACACATGGTCCGGCATGATAACGCTGAACACGCGCTTCAAATAGTGTTCAATGCTTCGCGCCGTAGGGAGCGGTTGCTTACCTCTTCTGATGGTCCCCCCCCCCCCCCACTCGGTTCCCCCCCCACTACGCGTTGCCCGTCCCGCCCACACGGAGTGACTCAGTGGCTCGTGGGCCGCCTTTGAGACTGTTTATGAGCCTTTTTAGGTGACACGCTGCTTCACAACCCACGGAGAACACGTGTCAAGTAAACAACATGAATTATTTAGGTTTTTTGTTACATAAATGAAATAAAAAAAGAGTTGATTAGTGTTTTTGAAAAAGTGTGTTTTTTTTTTGTTGTTGTTTTTTTTTTAGAAAGAAAGTTTTTGGGTTCAGTTTGTCAACTCTTTTGACCGGAGCGTAAACAAAAAAAAAAAAAAAGGTGAAGGCGTTCACATCATAATCAGTTCAAATGATTTCACTCAACGGTCCACATGCTGCGTAGCGTAGCCTTTTGAGCGCAGACGGGGAAAAAATTGAATGCCGGGTTAAAATTAATTGCCTTGGTGCCGTTATCATCCGCCCACAGAATGGCTTTTATCAAAATCGTTATCTAACGGCTGAGCATTCTTCTGCTTTAAAGCTCGCAAAGCTAGCAACTACGACTCACTCGTACTCCGTTTCACGGGGAAGCTCAAATGACCCAAATCCATTTTCCCTCCCACACCCTCGCCTCCCTCACTGACTCCACGGTTAACATCACGCTGCAGCGCATTACCCAACGGGAGCGGCGAGAGAGGGAAAATAAGAAGAAAAAAAGAAGCAGATTTGTACCGACGGTAATAATAATGTCACGGTTCGCTCGTCGGCGCGCTGACCCCTCCCACTCACCTTGTATTCACGGGTGACCCCCCCCCCCCTCCCCGTGTCAATCACTGACCGGGAGCGTTATTACCCCACTGGAGCCAATCGCAACCCGGCTTTTTAAATCACCCGCAGGAGGCCTGCTCTGCCTTTGAACCTGGCAATATAAAGGTCATTTAATATCTAATGTATTTCTGAAATGTGAATGAAATCAAATGTCCTTTTGGCTCCGAGTACCGTCATTAACGTGTTCAGTTTGCCTTTTTTTTCAGCGACGTAGAAGAAAAAAAAAGCCTGAAGAAAAATGTGTGATGAAATCACAATGTGTGAAATCCATTATTTACGTGTGAGAGACGATATTACAAATAAATTCAGCCCAATTCCAAATACGGCCCCCACAGCCTCGCCCCGTCCATCCCAAACCAATTAGTGGAAGTGGGTTAGAAAAACCCTCAAACAGCTATAACTTAAAAAAAAAAAAAAAAACTGATATAGACATTTAATATTGTCACACAGATTGTAATTAGACCACAAACCCAACGCCTACCTGTTGAGAAGTGTCGGTTCATTATGAAACTACGGCGGGACTAATCCGTGAGTTGAAAAGACACGAGAGTCTTGTAGAAAACATGAAGGTTGATTTATTACTGGCTGGAAGAGTCCGTCACCGCTGGGTGGGGGTGGGGGGGGGCTTCTGAATCCTCGTGTGACGCACATTCAGGTCGAGGGGGGATAATTAAGTACACAGTCCATTAAGCTTTTCGACACAATGGAGGGCAGTTGTCATATTCGATTGCACACTATCCGCGAGTACGTGGACGCTGTGCGCGTGTGTCGGACAATGACAGCGGAAATGTAATTGTTCATCTGAACAAAAGAAAAGTCATCTTAGTCGCCGACTCCTCGCCAACCCCCCCCGTCCCCATCCACCTGAGTTACTGTTGCTGCGTTGCCGTTTGTTATCTTTGCAGTGAATGTATGACGTCAGGATTTAGCACTCAAAACTTAAGTTTGCGATTCAGTGAGAGAAAAAGCAGGCTTCTCAATCTTAGTGTCAGCTGCAGCTATGGAAACAGTTCACGTGTTAGTTCATAAAAAAGAGCAACGTAAAATAACCAGACGGGGGGGGGAAAAAAATTAATCAAACCGTATCCCACAATGCAAAGCGCTGAAACGGCACAGTCTGTGGTCACAACGACCGGCACGCTTTGTTTTCAATCGAGGATATTTAACATCTGAGGTAAAACACACGTTATTGTGTCATAAGGACAATGCTGCTACATGCTTAGATTGTACTTACTGTTGGAAGGGAGGGGCTGGCATTATATATAGTATATAGTCTGTAGGCCTGTTGCTATACAACACATTTAAGACTGAATAAAGGTTCATAGTCAGAATATGAAGTTAAAGTCTATTATTATGGTGATGGACCAAACGTTAAAGGGACGCTTTTTTTAAAAACTCACCAGAAATTAGCTTTTAAAGGCAACTTTCTAAAAAATAAAAAAAAATAGGGTGAAAAGACAAGGAGACGAGGAAGAGAGGTTGAAAAAGGGAAAACCAGATGAGTTTGGAGAGGGTTTTCTCTGACTGCAGCAGACAATGGGACGTTAAGCATGCTTCTACCGGTGTCATCGGAAGACTAATGAGATGGCGCCGGGCCCACGAATGGCTCATTGGCCTGATGCACATTACTGCCTGTAAGTGTTTCTTCATCCCCGTTATGGCCAGCCATGCAGCGGATCTTCTACCTGTATGGGATATTGTTGATGAATAACACACAAAATAAATGCACAGTGTGTGTCGACCGTCATTACAACCCAGTGTCAGGGGCTGGAAGGCATTCTTCGGACGAGCAAACCCGGCGCGTTCAACCGGAACCCGTTTTTGGGTTATTTTCAGACACTCTGATTTCATCGAGCGACGTTACGTTAAAAATAATTAACAAAGCAGGCGTTTGAGATATCCTCTGGATGTGACCACAGGTACAGTTTGAATGCATATGGTGAGTCAAACTGACATATTACATATATACACATAAGTGCATATTTCAGCCTATAATTTACCATAATGAGTCAGTGCCATATATTGAAATGAAGTGGGGGGGGGGGGGGGGAAAACGCTCCGTAAAAACGTACAAGTTGCTAATTCACCTATATTAAACTTAACATGGGTGTTTAAGTTTGATGAAGTCGCCGCATAAATGAACATCAAACCGTTTAAATTCGCTCACTCGTGTCTAATCTACTTTGCCGCATTTCCAGCCGTTTTCACCCAATGAAGTGCCACTTAATTACGTTGCTTTCTAGAACGAAGAGCGTAAACACACACACACACGTGCTTAGTTTAATACGGTATATATAGTCTCGGGCATAATAAAGTTGCTGACTTCTGGATTAATCAGCTACTTACTGTTTATCCATTTCTATTAAATCAGCTGAAGTCACGTCTCCATTCAACTTAACACTTAAATTTTTAAAGAGAGGTAAAGGATCCCTTGGGATTGGCTGAACATCATCAATTAGTTATGAATGAGAACGCTTCGAGATTTAATATTTCTCCTCAATTTTATGTTGATCAACGAAGACTGTGATTCATTTTTAGCCTAGTTAATAATGTACTGGGCTGGATTCCCAATATATATATATATATATACAGAATATATAAATATATATATATAAATAAATAAATCGGAGACAGTGCCATACATTATCCATGACACTCAGAAGCGGGTGAGGCCCGGTCCCCCGAGGCTCGACTCCAGGCTCGATATGCTCTTGGCATGAAAAAGAGGCCAATGAGAGAGCAGAGTGAAGGGGAAAAAAAATGAGAACACAGCATTGGGTGGTATTTGGGCATTGGGATGCCCAGCCAGACTTCAGGGAGGTAATTAATTAACAACAACAACACAAAATGTCCAAGCCGAGACCTCCGGGGGCCACCCTATGCTTCCTCAGATCTGTGTCCAGGAAGAGGAGGGCTGGGGCGGGTTTATGTGGAGCGGAGAGACCTCCAGAAGGAAGAATCCTGGAGACATCCAAAAAAAAAAGGGATATTTAACAATATCGTACCTCTCTCGGTTTATCGGAATATAATATATGACCAGTTTCTGTCACTAAATAAACGATAAACATCGAGTTAAGCATCATTTTTTCGTCGGGCTTTCCGAATTTCATCATAAAAAGTCATAATCATTTATACGTGGAACGATGCCAGTGTGTGAATCAAGTGTGAAACGTTACGACTATAAATAAAGAAATGATATCAAAAGAGAAGGGGGATTGACTTTCTGAGTATAAATATGTGAACATGGTCATCTGTGAAATTGCACGCCTTAAATCCCTCCACAAATGAAATCAATAACTTCTTAAGCGCGCCCCGATGTAATAATGAGATTACGCGCTCCAAGGACGGTGGGGGAAAAAAAAACTCAATGTAAACTTTTGGAGAAAAAAAAACTAGTGCAAAATGATATTTGATTAATGTTACGACCGGATGAGAAATAACAACTTAAGTCTTACGTGTTGGGGGGGGGGGGGGGAGAATAAGCAAAAGTAATACCAGTTATGCACGATTTGAGCAACGCATCAAATAGAGGGTGCTCTCTTGGTGTAAGAGGAACAAATGGATCCTTTTAAACACGATGAACCGACGTGTTCATCGACCGGCTCCAGCCTGCAGCCACCTGGAGGAATGTACTAACGGACCAAGAGTCACACTGCTGATCAAGAGCCAATCATTTAGCATGGTTTTTTTTTTCCCCCATCGCGCATGCATTGTATACGCGAAGAGGACACGCGGCGTTCTACGAGGGCCGCTACGGCTGTTTTTATTAGCTCCCTCAAACTCAATTTCCATTTAATTTGAGAGCTGGCTCCCCGAGTCTGCAGCCCTGGCAGCTAAAGGTATAAATCTGGCCTTATCTGGCCCCGGCATGCACAGTTCATATCCACACACCCGGTGCCAACAACAGATCTATAATTCGTGGCCAAGCACACCCACGTTATTGGCTGCCCATGTATTAGAAAAATACAACACAGGAAAAAGAAATTCAATGTAGTGTCATCCAAAACGGTTCAGGAGGCGAGAGGGTATTGTTTCCTGCCGGGGACAAAACCATGTGACGCAACACTTCTTCTGTAGTGCTTTTACACGTGAAAGACAGCGATGTACCGCACGGCAACTTGTCTTCTTTTTTCTTTTCTTTTTTTAGGACATTTGTATTCTGCCGAGGTCGCCCGTCTTGAGTCGTTACTCGCCGAGGGTTGAGGGCGAACGTCGATGTTGACCCCCGCACAGGTGAGAGAGTGCCGGGTTTGACAGATGGGGGAATTATTCCTCCAATTAGGCTAATTGGACGCGACAGGTCAGGGCACATAAGCGGTTGAATGAAGGCAAATAAACAGAGGAGGTTGTACATTATCTTGAGGAATAGCTCTGGAAGGAACAACTGTTTCTATGAAAAATCTATTTTTGGAGAAAAAGAAATGTGATACGTCTGCTGCTACAACGGCGTGCTCGCCTTCGCAGAAGAAGAAAATAAACGGTCTACTTTTGATGAGTGCTGCTAAAGGCTCCGGTCCGAGGATCATTATCCAATCACGCTCAGCCGCTCGCCTCTGTCCAGAAACTTCAAAAACCGCCAGCATCTTAACAAAAAACTTTTTGGTCAAAGGACCGGCTGACACTGAATGTGCTCATGACTGATGAGAGCAGAGATGTCAAAGTAGAGGACATCAAAATACCCCCCCCCCACACAAAAAAAAAAAAGAAAATTAGGGACGATAAAAGGCCTCAAAGCACTCATATCGGCGAGGCCACGTTCACACCCCGGCAGGAAGTGAGGTAGTGTGAGCCGGTGTCTAGCGCCCCCGTTAAGAGTGGGAGAGGGAGTGGGGGGGGGGGCAGAAGACGAGGATTGAGGGCCGGTCCCTCCGGTGTCCTCTTTTTTAAATGAGCATTACGGCGAGGAAGGCTTTCAGCCCGGCGGCGCGTGGCGTCGTGGTCAGCGCCGCCCTACGATGTTTTTTTTTTTTCAGCCTTCAGCCTTCAGACAAGGAGACGAGAGAGACATCAGTAGGTAATTAGGACCAACCCGAGAAAAAAAGAGGTGGAGGGAGGATACCGCAGCTAAACACCTCGTCGTCTTCTTTTCCTTGGGGGTCATGCTTGTTTTTCGCCTTGATATCTCTGTTAATGAATGAGCGCGGCGGCGTCGTCTGGTGCCCAGAGGGGGCCGATGTTTGTGTCTGAAAAAGGAAGCCAGGGAAGGAGTTAGGTAGGGAAGGAGAGAAGGAGGGAGGGAAGGAGAGAAGGAGGGAGGGAGGGAGGGAGGGAGGGAGGGAGGGAGGGAGGGAGGGAGGGAGGGCAGGGTTTCGGGGGCCCACGAGGCATTTTGTTTGTGTTGTTCTGGAGCAGCTGGAGGCAATGACGGGGAAACACAATAAGAGTTTTTTTTTTTTTTGGAGTGAATGCATAAGCGCCTACTCATCACAAAATCATTGGCACACAGGTGTAGACGAACACCTGCTGTGATATACAGCGTACTGTATGAAATAAGTAAGCATGCAGCAGGTCGAGTGAGTGGGAAGTACGCCTCAAAACTACTTGAGAATTGCACGAGTGCAGATGAAGAAAAACCCGTATGGAAGAGTTTATAATTGATTTTTTAATTAATGTCGTTATCAATTGGATGAGGTCACACCACAGATTAACATTAACATTAAACCACTTCCTGTTTATGCTTCACCAGGGGTGGAAAGTATCATAGTATATTTAGTTAATTTTGGGGTACTAGTACTTTCTTTGACTATTTCCATTTTCTGCAGCAGCTTTTTCACGACATTTCAGACGTAAATATTGTACCTTTTAATCTCTTTAGTTACTTTGTAGATACAGATTATTAATACAATTAGGAAATCTAATAAATTATGTTATATTATAGATTAAGATACAACTATAAAGATGCCTTTGAGGAATTGAGAAGCTACCCAGCGGGTAGAATACATAAAATATTTAGAGGTAGCTCCACCTTTACCAGCTTCAAGATTAAAGTGATGTAGCCATTAAAAATGCATCAATAATTATAATCCAATAACATGAACAATATTCTTCTCAAATGGGCCATTTGTACATAATGAATACTTGTTATTTTGGTACATTAAGTAAATTATACTTAATGTAAATTACACTTAATGTACCATGTCAATATTTCCACACTTTTGATCAAATACAAATATTAATACATGACTTTTACGCCGTGGTGTTGTTATTTTTATTTGAGTACGAGATCTGAGAACTTCTTCCAGCTCCGTGATTTACAATAATTAATTAATCCAAAAGTGTTGACAGTGATCAGCATGTTTCGCTAATGTTAGCAAAGAATTTACTCCATATAGTTGTTGTTGTTGTTGTTGTTGTTGTTTTCAACAGTATAGACAGAATATATAAATGATGACATGTTTCACAAAGCCTGACAGGGACGGATGTTTCCTCCTATTTAAACATGAAATACTTTGGCAGTATGCCACGGGGTCTGGGTACGGGACAGTCTACCGGGTCACCGGGTCACCAGGTCACCAGGGTCTGGTCCACTGGATTGACCCGCCCCCAGGGAGGAGGGGTCAGGAGGCTGAGGACCTCAGTGTGTGGGCGCCGTTGATGGGACACATATAGCGGTCGCAGCCCCCAACGCCTCCAACTCATGTTGAACATTGTGTGTATTAATCTTAAGTGGAAATAGCGACCAAAATAATATACAACACAGCTATTTCTATAACCAAAAGAAATCCATATAGACCACACACACACACACACACACACACACACACACACACACAACTCCTGCCAACGCCTGATCATCGCACTACAGATATGATTTGATATGATGAAAGGAAGCAATCTCCCCCTGGACAAAATGAATACCCAAAGAGAAGATGTGTTTAATGTTAAATGAACCTTACATTTATTGGTAGAAATAGCGAGGTGCAAAGTAGCTGGTGAGAGAACCTCTTGCTATCTCCGTACATTCATTTGGAGTGACACATCACAAATCACTCCTCCTATCTTTGGAAAAGATCGCTATCCTTCAGGCGCCGGCCTGATGCTGATATGATAGCGGAAATTGTTTATTAAAAAACAGACCCGTCTGTGTCTATTCCCGACGCGGAAGCATTTACGGAAGTTACTTTATTAACTGCAGGTTCCCCTGAATTTAATCCAAATTGTATCCTGGCATCCTACGAAAAAAATCGTATAATTGCCGAAAGAATCAATAAGACTGTGTGGAAAAACAGATGTGTGTGTGTGTGTGTGTGTGTGTGTCCATTGTTGTGCGTCCGGGACTTGCAGCGTACCCCCTTTGTGAGCTGGCTCTCGGAGCCTTTATCGCACCGATCAGGACTACGAGCTCGTAGGTCGGTGAGGCTGCGTGGTCACTATCATCAATAAGTTAGCCAACTTCCGATTAGCACCGCGAGTTACCACTGTATTGATTAGCGATTAATCTGTCGTTCATTACTAATTGATTCTATTTTTAAAACCAAGCTCAACCTCGACCATTTGAAGCACACACACACACACACACACACACACACACAGCGGTCTACCCCAGTCCGGTATTTATTCACCTCTCACCCAACCGTCCAGATGTTCCACGTACCTCCCTGAAATATTCACAACCTGCCCCCCCCCCCCCCCCCCCACTGGTCACTTCCACAGATGTGACCTGTCAATCCGGATCAAAGAGAACACGTTACTCGACTTCCTTACAGAAACCCCCCATTTTGTGTCTTTTCCCGTTTCTTCACGACCTCATCGTCTCCAGCATCCGGTCACGGCCTCAATGAGGTCGGTCCGGGCTTCCAGCGCGCTCAACACCTGAGTGCGTAATGGCGTCGTAAAGTGTGTGTGTTCATAGGCTTTAATGGTCGTGGAGATCATTACGAAATGTGGAAGTTGTTATACTTTGTTAAGCAGGTTGTGCTCCACACGCTGTGTAGTGTTGGAGTCGGGGGGGTTGAAGAGCGCCCGTGGGGACAATATTTAGCTGTACATTATATATCACTACGCTGTGGTGGTTGGCTAAGCACTGTAAACAGTATGATTCATATCTCATGTTATGATACGTTGCTTTAATGGATATTGGACTATAAAGAGGCCGAGAAACGAGTGATTACGTTAGATTTACAGTCGGGTCAAGTTGTCTGGACACGATCACCTTTTTATTGCCTTTCTTACGGGACTCGGGGATATCACAGAGGGGTTTGTTCTAAACACGGAAAACAAAAGGACGGAGGGCCGGCGGCCGGCTCACAGATGATAAAGGTGCTTTCAGGCCATTGTCCTCGGTAAACGGGGGAGGGGGGGGGGGGGGGGAGGGAGCTCCGGGGAGCCCTTCGCAGCTTATTTGAACTTTGGCTCATGAGAGATGGCTAACTGTGCACAGACGAAAACATACGCAAGATTCACAGGTGGCCCTCGCGTCTCCTTCAAGCATTCGACAGGATTTAAAGCTCAAGCCGAGCACTACAGTATACGAGGGGGGGGGGACCCATATGTCAAGCTCGGTGCAGCCGCAGGGGGATCGATTGGTGAATATTTCATTAGAGCTCGGAGCTAAATTCTTTTGAAATGAAAAACATAACATATTTCCCTGAAGGTGGAGCACGAGCCATATGTGCATGTTTATTAATATAATAACCCTCCTCTGTGGACGGAGGGTGATCTATATAGGTAATCACTTGTTTCTTATCCCATCGCCTGCTGTTACTTGTGAACGTAACATAAGTGGATTCTTTTGCACCGTCCGTAAAAATAAGTAACGTCGCCTCTTCTGTTGTCGTCGGTTTACGGAGGAAGAGAGTGGTGAAGGCGAAGATAATTCCTCAGTTATCATAAATAGATCCTAAATCCTTCAGGATCCTTTTTTTGTTCTCAGAATTGAACATCATTTCACTCAATGAGGTGCTATTGAAGAGAGGAAAAAAGAAGAAGAAGCTTTCTCACTGTCAAGAGAGCAAATGACTTGAGCTCAGTCACAAAAGACATCATTTATTCAAAAGACATATTTGTAGCATTGGCTCCTGATGAATATAGACGTGGATGGTGGAGCACAGCCACCGTCCATTTCTGGACTCTTTGGCTCCTCCGGTTCCCTCGAAAAGGTCAAAATATATTTGCTCTTGATCAATGTTACAAATTGAACTACAAAATGTTTACGTTTTAAAACAAGGTCTTAAGTGTTAAGCTGGTTAATTAAGTGGCAGATGCCGAGTTGATGAGGATCATTCGGTTGCCGCGGCAGTGGGATCATGTGATTAGGGAACATTGACACCAACGTGGCCTCGAGACTCGCACACAATTTGACACGATTTTCACGCACACATTCTTTCTCAAAACAAAGAAAAAATTAAAATGCGAAACTGATGAAATATCAAGAGGATATTTTATCTCCGCCGGGGGATAATCTGGGCGAGGGAAAGAGAGAGAGAGAGAGAGCGTGTGTGTGGCGTGCTCCCTCCCCCCCACAGAAAGTCTACTTTAAAAATAAAAAAGCACAGATAACGAATCTCACTCCGAACTGAACTGCAAACTCGGCCGCACTGATTATTACGTGACAGTCTTGCTCAAACAACAACAACAACAACAACAATTCAAAGAAGTGTAATAAGAGGAGAACGGAGAGAAGGGGGGGGGGGGGGGGGGGGGGGGGGGCAGAGGTCAATAAACCCCAATCAAAGCTCTTTATCTTTGTTTTTCCCTTCTCATCTCTCTACCTGTCTCGCCTATCTGTCCTCTGTTGTCTTCTCTTCTGAACCCTTATCTCGCCATCTGTCTCTCAGCTCTGCAATACCTTTTCTCCTCCTCCTCTTCTTCTTCTTCTCCTTCTGTCATTATCTGCCTTCGTTTCCACCTTCCACTCTCTACAAACTGTTGTCCTGCCTCTTGAATTTGTTTTTTTCTCGCCTCGTCTCGCACTCGCATCTTTTCCAACTTCCATCCGTCTGCGTTAAAAGGTTGTGTTGTAATTGGATGCTGTAAAAACACAGGCTGAGCTTTAAAGAAGACGGCAATTTCAGCTGCACACACATATATATATATATATATATATACCATTTTAATAATTTACTCTGGTGAAAAAAAAAAAAATCTAATGCCGTGATCTAGACTTTTTTATTAAAAAAAATGTATTTGATCCAGTACGCCAAGTTTTAATTTCAGAGGCGATAAATCATGTTAAAAAAATAAAAAATAAAAGGACCAGTGTGTAGAATTTAGGGGAAAATAGCGTTGGGCAATATAGGTCAAATGTGGGTCGACAGAAAGGCACCTCCGGGTGCTCCACACACACACAGTTTGGACTCTCCCGCGTGTACATTAATCTCGTTATTGCGAGGATGGCGAGGATGGCGAGCACGTAGAGCGGCGACCTCTCCTCTCTGACATCGCCTGCACGGGGAGGATATGAGTCTATTTGACATTCAGGCCCACTTAAGATTAATTATACATTATACAAAGCATACATGCACTATGGCCTTAAAAAAAAAAAAAGCTGAATAATAATGTGCCATTATTTCATTCCTGTGAAAGTGTTCATGGGGAGGAATGTCTTTCAATATATTCTCCTTGTACTGATGGAATATCACGCCAGTGTTTTCTTTTTTTTCCTTAGAAAAATAAAAAGACTATCTTAACACGAATCTTTCATTTCCTTTTATTCCGTCCTTGCCCTTACACCATTTTTTTTTTTTTTTTTTGTCGCAAATGCCCTTATTATGAGCTGGACGTGACGCCCGCCAAGATGCCTCACGCTTTGCCATTCCAAGGCCGAGGTTTTCCATAAGCCCCTGCTGACATTCATGGGAATCGATTAAATTAATGTTAATGTCTATTTATAGCGTGTCGTGTCAATAAATCAAAACCGGACAGAGCAAAGAAAAGAAACTGCGTGCGGCATCTGAATCATACACATTCTCATTCAAGTTGCAACCTTTTATTGACCTCAATGGTCGGAGAGACGGACTTTTTATTCTTAATTTCACCATTTTCCTCATACTCAAAACCTCCTCCTTGTTTACCTGAATGCAGCTCTTTTTTTTTTTTACCGTTAAAATAATAGCAGACGTTTCCAATTTTTTATTGGCATCTGACAGCAGCCTAATATCGATCTGGAAATTAATGAACAGGCAGAAGATACAGGTCCAAAACAGAAACGTCGAACATCATAGTAATGAGTATGACTGTGTCTCGTACTGATGCCATTAGTGCACACGCAGTTATGCAGAATTTACCACGTCAGCCATTGTTTGTGCGGCCTTCACGGTTTGGAGCCAGCCTGTATTTCTTTGTTGGCCGGCCACGCCCTCAGCTGTTATTTGACACTGTGCCATTATTTAAAAATACTCGCTTTTATATATATATATATATATATATATATATATATATATATATATATATATGAATGTGTGGAATATACTTTTCTATAACTGAATTCAATGCTGAGCAGATGCTTTCAACTTTAGCATGTAAACACACAGAGAAATGCAGCGCTAGTCAAATGGGTCCGTCTGTGTTGAGTGAAAAAAAATAAAAACATCATCTGTTTTGCACATCACAGGGGCTTAAGCTGTTTATTTGTAAGTCAGTTTGCAGAGATAGCAGTGTGTGTGTGTGTGTGTGTGTGTGTGTGTGTCAGCTGACGGGTAGGAGGAAAGCAGTTTTAATCACCACTAACCCTCACACCCTGCTGACAGCGTCAGAGAGAAACAGCGTCACCCCCCCATCCTATGATCAGCCTCATCAGCTGTCTGCTTAGCCCTTCATTCATCCCTTTTTATTATTTATTTACCTCCACTTTGTGCGTACATATTCCCCAGGGAGCACATCCTTTGAGCATTTAAGCAGGGCCCCTGCTAAAGTACCTCGGCAGAGGAACTTTTCCACTCTATTTGGATTTCACATGAAAACCGAGTTATCTTTGAGTTTATATGACATGTGCTTTTTTTTTACATTTGACAGATATCGTCTTTTTTTTAAGGGATGGAGAAGCCTCATTGATGGTAATGTTTGGCGTTGGCTTGATAGATTCTATCTTGACAAATCTCCAAGACTGAAAACAGACAGCTCATTTATACAAAATAATCATACTAATGGTGGTGGGCCAATTAAGAGGCCCGGAATGACGGCGGATTTGTTTTGCCGCTGGTATTGATTTTTACATAGCAAATCAAATTAACACAGTCGATAGAGAGCGTTGCGCTTGTTTTTGCCTGTAAAACAACAACATACTAAAGTCAGTCTTTTTTGGAAATCTTCTGGACTTCATACGTCTCTTTAATTTGCCCGTCCAGCAGAGTTTGTTTACCTGCGTTAGACGAGGTCATACTTTGCGGGCGCCACGAGGTCAAACTTCTAATCCTCGTTTCTGTCAAAGATCCTCAAAGTCGGCCCCGCGTCATGTGACACCACCTCTGGGCAGGAAACCAAAGAGTCCCTCCAGACTGCATCGTTGTAGAAGTGAGTGAAAGAGAGACAGGTTTCGGGTTTGGAAAGGTTACTTTCTTGAGACGGTTTTCTACAGTTTAAAGACTGAAGTTTGATTCTCAGGTATTTTACTGCATCGTAAACGTTTATTAGTACTTCGGCATGTATAATTCAATCACGTTTTGATTAACTGAAATGTGTTCACAAAACTGTTAAATGCAAGTGAGTCTCTCCTCAATTGTGCGAGTGGACCTGCAAGGGATAAGTGAAATATTATATTGTGTGCTATATCCAGAGTGCAGAAACATGACCTCAGACCAGCAACAACTATAAATTGAATTCTCTCATGGAGAACACATATGAAGGCCTTTAACGTGTTGGGAAAAAAAAGATATCAAAGCAGGTCGAAGCATCTGTTCTGTGGGAGAATCCCACCGAGGAAGTCCCAAAGAGAAAAGGTCAGAATCGTACTACTACGACACTACAAGATGAGCGCCATCACAGCCACTGCAGAGGCTGAAGAGTGCGTCGTACTCCTACAACGCACTTCTCATACACCTAATTAGTGAGGCCGTGATTAGACGGGCTGGCTGTAACATCTGTAACCGCTGCAGATGTGTTGTACACGGTCACATCATCAGCATAATAACCAACGCAGCGGGTGACAACATGGATGCTAATTTTAGATTACGCCTGTTCGAGTAACGTTTGCTCCACACTATCCCACTCGCGATGGTTTCCGGTCATTAGTAAGCCTTGTTAGAACTTTTAGAGATGTCCCAATCATGCTTTTTTTACATTTTCGCCACACATGTGGTCATTTTCTTGTAGCCAATGTTATCATAAAGCTCCTGAAAAATCTTTTCCTACTCCTCTGATTTCAGTCTAAACCGTCAAATATTCTAAATGTTACCTTTTTTTAAAAGTGATCTAAGATTGAATAAGATAATCCTTTATTAATCTGCAGGATTACAGCAGCATAATAAGGTAAAGTGAGGTCATCTATAGTGGTTATTTGCAAAAATCAGTAGTATTACTTCTGTATTATAAGCTGCTTAGAGATAGTGTTAGCGAGGTAAACATGACATAATTCCTTCTCAAATTTCTGTTTTATATTTCTGTGAAAATCCTCTCTTTCAAACAACTATATTTATTCAAGCTTCTCGGCAAAAAAAACCCTCGGGCCAGAGACGGAGCGACGACACACTTGCTTTTGGTCTTTGGCCTTTTAATAATTGGCTCAATAAACTCCAGGTGTTAACACGATCAATTAAATGTCAGGAGTGACGATACTCGGAATCATCAATCATCAAAAGTTGCAAAAAACGGGCGAGTCCAGGTCACAACTACCTGTTCACCCCTTTCACCTCGTGAGGTGTGCTCCGGCCCAAAAGCACTCGACACAAAAACGCAGCTGCCACGGGGATGGAAACGCTTTATTCGGATCAAAATGGAATCGTATTGCAGTGGATCACACGCCGGATCACACGCCGGATCAATACCTGGGATCGGGCGGGGGGGGGGGGGGGCAGAGAGCCACGTGGAAACTGCAACACGGTTATTTACAAGTCAACGCATGTGACCGTATCGATTAAACGGAGGGGGCGGAAAGACACGCGTTACTGTTGATGAAGACCAACAGGGGGGGGGGATCCTGTGAAGATGAGACACCGTGCTTCAGATCACACATGAATAAGTCAGTGTAATGGCATCGGCCGAGGCTCTGTGCAGAGGTTAGGGCAGGATGGGCGACACGCTCTTGATAGTTCCAATCAAACGGCTGTGCGGTTGTGATCGATTGTGTGCAGTGCTGGCTTCATTTCTTTTACCCCGGCCTTGGGTTTTTGGCTAAACCTACAAGCAAGTCACATTTCAAATGAGCTCCCCTCGGATGGTATTGATGTTAAATCCATCACAAAGCCAGTCAAACCAGTGTCTTTTAGGCCGACGACTGTCTGACAGGTTTTTAATCGCGATAGCATGTTTTCGAGCGTATGAGCAGTCACAAAATGTTCGTACTTAATGTATCCGCACAATGTTCACTGACAGTGAATAAGCTGAAGCTTGATTCATGTTTTTAGGGTTATGTTTAGACCACTTAAATGAATAGTTGCAGATGTCTTTCTTGCCAGGAGGTAAATGAGAAGACCCCCTCTCATATACTGGATACGAATACGCTGTCCGGTAGGTATATAACAGCTAGCTTAGCATTGCATTAAGCTAGCCTGGCTCTTTTTTTCAACACCTCTAAAGCTTAATAATAATTTTTTTGTTAGAGCCACGTGTAAATAAATACAAGAAGTGGTTGTATGGTGGGTTAAGTGGCTGACTATTGTCTTGGCCCTAAACAGTGACTTACTGGGAGTTTTACAGGAGATCTATTTGTGCTAAGCTAACTGGCTTCAGCCGTATATTTACTGTACGGATATGAGATTCATATTATTATTTGTCTTATATCTTCTCAAACATTATAAAACCATCATCTGTCCCTAAAGCGCTTCAGTAGCCCAACCCTTCACCCCGTAAAGGACCCAGAACCCCCGAGCCCTGGTCTCAACGTTCTGCTTTGAACACCCATTGGCCACCTCCTCAACCTCTTGTGTGGTGCGGTACAAAGACATAAAACAGACATGCGATGCGATGTCCCAATTACATTAACGACGAGAACATCCACACGCGCACTCAGCGAACGCGCCGTAAATACGTATTTTTCTCCCTCGGCACACATTTTACAGTGTCTTATTTGTCGTGTAATCAGAATTTGTGCGCTGTGTAATTCAATGTGTCGTTTGGAGAACAAAGGGTGTGATCAGCGGATAAACAGCAGTTGTGACTGCACCGTGAGTGCATCACACAGGCTGACTCTCTTGATGGCATCCTACACGCCTGACAAATAATCTCCCTCAGTGCTGTTTACACCACGCCTAACAAGTGTGTGTGTGTGTGTGTGTGTGGGGGGGGGGGGGGGGGGGGGGGGAACTGTGAATCCATGTGTATGGTGTAGTAATCCATTATGGAATGCCGTCATTGTCATTCATCTCCAATTTCATTACCTCTATTCAACGTTTGAGTACGTCGAAGAGGAAGACCGTGCAATCGAGAAAGGAAAAAAAAAGCGCCGCAAATACGCGACACGTTCAGGCGGGTGAAAGGCACAAAAAACTGCATCGCTTGCAATTTTTTATTTTTTTTTAAGCTCGTCCCGCCGTGTAATTTCTCGGATGTTGAAGAAAAATAATGCGGTAATAGGACAAACACCGTCGAGGCGTTTCGTATTCATAGCAACGATGCATGTTAAGCACCTCTTTTTTTTTTTTTCAGATTTCATGCATTTAAATTTACACCGTCAGTAGGTTTTTACCTTCTCTCCAAGCAGCCAATAAAACGTGCGCGCCGAGGGCTTCGTCACGTCTCTTGTCGAAGAGGTTATTGAGATATTACAGTGAAGGCAATGAGTCAGGAAGCACTGTGACAGTGGCCCGAGTGGAAATCCAGGGGTGATGTATTATTATGATATTTTCTTGGAGGAAAATCTGGAATTGAATTCTGATTCAGTGGAATGTGATTTTTAGGCGAGGTTATGCTATCCCTTGATAGATGATACACAGGCAACAGTCACGCTACACAGAGCATCTCGCAATAGATACACAGAGTACAGAGCCGGCCATGCACAACACCAGCAGGCTGCATACAGATGAGCTCTGAAGGAATGGGATCACTGGGGCATAAACACAACAACAAAGGGTGTAATGGAGGGTTTAGCAGCCGTACTCTGTTAATCCACTTTGTTATCTATGAAATATAAGTTTACCCACATTGTGGAAGGGCTGGAGATGTTTAGAGTATGAGATGCATTATAGAATCTGGCTGATGGGAGGGGGGAGGAGTTTTACAGATCTGAAAACATAACATGGGAAGCTTTCGGCTGTTTAGTTTCAAACTTTACCATTCACACATAATATACAAATGTATCACTTTTTGTTGTTGTTGTAAAAATGATGATGGTTGCGTCTCACTTCTTCTCAGAGGGCATCTTGGTCTCACTATAAAAAAAAAAGCACGAATAAAAGTAAAAAGGGCAACGTGACCCGAGCCGCCATTGTGGGGGGGAAAAAAAAGAAGAAAAAGAGAGCTGGAAATGGAAGTTAAATGATTTTCCTTCAAAATAAAAGTGAAAAGAAAAATGTCACTGTCAAAAAAAAAAAAAAAAAAAAGAAAAGGAGGAGAGAGCAGCACCGGGATACAATACCATAAAAAACACTTTGCGAAGTCTACCTGTACAATCATTCCAAAAATTCTATTGTATTGTGCTCAATGGATTTCTAAATGGAAGAGTGCAGTCTGGGCGTGTAATTTTAAGGATGAAAATATATATATATATGTCTGGTTACAACGTTGCATCCATTGTGTGTTAGTGGTTGCACGATGGGATCCCATCAGTCTTCCAGGGGGAGACTCTGATAAATGACTCCCATCACATTGAGATAGCACTGAATCCCTCCTTGTTTCCCTTCTCTTCATACAAACACATGTAATCTCGATCTTGTTTACTTCGTTATCCTTCACAAACATAGACCGTGTTCTTCTCCTTCAAAAAAGAATAAAAAAATAAATGCAGCATATTGCTAGCTAGCTACTGTTATGATGGATCACACGCAATAAAAAGCAAGCTTCCATATTCGTAATAAAGGGTTTTGGCCGCATCAGCAGAGCTTTAGGTTACAGGGGGCCTCAGAATAGTGCTTGATGGGAGGATTTCATCAGGTTAAAAAGGTGCTATTTGCACACCTGTACAGTACATCACGAACCAGTGATTCACCCGCTGGTGAATGAGTGCAGAGCTGCGGGTGATGAATCCGTGCTCTGTATCCTGGGAGGTCATTCACATGACATAAAGAGCGATTAGGGGCCTTGTCCCCAATCTATCAGGGGACAATCGGTGTATTTCATCATCACATCTTTCCCCCCCACTTTGCCTTTCTCACCCCCCCCCCCCCCCCCCCCATGGAAAACCACTCATCAGAAACACGGCCCTTCAAGTGCGAGGTCACGGACAAGGTCACATCGCCTGTGTACGTATATACATATATACTGTATGTATGTTTTTTACCTGCCAACGTACACGCCTGCAAAGACAAAAAAAGGGAGACGAGGAGCAGCTCGGCCGTCTCTCGTCCCCCGAGGAGTCATCGATCAGAACGGGATCCGACCCTGGAGGACGGATGTGGTCCCGTGGTGCACTCACTCACAACCCGGCCGGATCCAAGGCTCTACTGCCGGGCTCAGGGGAGGGATGGGGGGGGGGGAGTGGTCGGACCCATTAGGCCACACTGTAAGGCTGACAGTCGCCGTGGCGCTCGGGGGACTCCATGGTTTTGTCCTTTCGTCTTGAACCAGTTGTCATGACTGCCTTTGTGTGTTCTTTTAGATGCTTTTATCAGACAACTTGCTCGGCGCGTCAACAGAGAAGATTTTAAAAGCGCGAAAGTGAGAAAATTCTGAAATGAAAATAGACTGGATACCACAAACCTCTCAGAAATCTTGACACACACACACACACACATTAATGTATGCATGTACACACACACCCATATGGCAAGACTGTCGAGAAGCGTCTCATACATAATCGCACACAAGCCCACCCTTCAAATGTTTTAAGCTAATTCAAGTTCAAAGTAAAGGCAGCACACGTATTACATGTCAGGACTTTTTTTTTTTTTTGCCCATTTCTCACCGTTTTAATTTTTGTCAAGATGTGTAATAGTCCCATGTTGAATGACCTGTGAAGGCTGAAGATAAATGGACTAAAAGGAGGTGGCTTCCCACCACAGCCAATGGAAGAACTACCGCGACCGTCACATGCAGCACAAATTAGCAGGTACAATAAAAATGTGACCCCCTATTTTTATGTTAACACATATTGATGACACAAGTTATCACAAAGTGATTTGACTGAAATAGGCTGGAGTCGGTCGAGTTGACATAAAAACAATTGGAAGAAAATGTAATAAATAAAAAATGCATCCACTTTCCCTGAAAAATGACAGAGCGGGCATAAACATAGCAAACAAAAGATGATTACAATGTGGCTTTATTAGACTAAACAAAACAAAAAAAAGTCAAAATAAGGACATCCCTGTTGAGACAGAATCTGAACCCAGTTCTGAAAAGAAGTTGATTTGGATAACAGTTTACCAAGAACCAGTGCATGAAGGGATTTCCTCTTTAAGCAATAAGGTGCCGTGCAGAGGCAGATTCATATGCCAGCCGTGAACCATCCGTCAATCAAACTCCCGTTGAAGCCAGACGTGAAATGAGAGCGGAAATGGTCCGTGCACTGTCTTGAAGATACTTTTTTTTCGCGTGATCTCGTGACATTGCGGGAATCTAGCTGCTAAAATAAGCCACACTAACAAAGAAGTGAGTGACAGGAAACAAAATGACAAGTTTTAAATGAGTTGCATTGGCTACCAACACATGTTTGTAACACGGCATTAAATCACAATTTCTCGTGGTGATCTCGTGTGATTACGTGACCACTCGGCTTCCATGTCTTTTGTGTTCATTCCTTCCCATACGGACTGATCTCCTGACCAGCAAAAAAAACAAAAAAAAAACAATAAACCCAACATCAACAGGCTCTACATGTTGGGAGTGCGAGGTCTCCTTTTGTTACTCTAATTCCCCCTGCAACACAACGAAACACTACTCCGCCTGTGTTGCTCTAGCTACATGGATCCCTCCACCTCTCTCTCTCTCAATCTCTCCATCCCTCCCTCGCTCTATCCTCGGCTTCGCGGTATCCATCCCCGAGGGCTGATCGATAGACTGGAACAGCCTTTCAATGAAATCTCCCCCGTGCTACTGGAGAAGAGAAACGTCGTTCAATCGAGCCGATAACTCTCTCTGTTCCTTTTGATCGCTCCCTCACTCTCTCTCTCTTTCTCTCTCTCTCTCTCTCTCTCTCTCTATATGTATATATATATATATATATATACACACAATCGTACTTCCTCTCTGTTTTGAGCTTAATAGGCATGCAGCATTGTTTGATGATCGGTGGCGAGCTTTGCAGGTCACCTCGGCGTAATGCAAAGCGCACGGGGCAGACAGCGGGGGTGGAGAGGACAGGTGGGCACATTCAGGTCTTGTGGTCAGTGAACAAAGAAAAGAAATAAAAGGAAAGAAATCGCAGAGAAAGGCAATAGCGGTCAAATAAAAAAACGGACACGGTCAATATCACGAGCGTCCGTACGACCTTACCTCAAGCCTGACTTCCAGCGTTGGTGGGGGGTCGATCAGAAGGCTCTAAGTACTATAACCAGATGCAGCATGTTCCCCGATCATGCTGCATTGTGAAGAAAAAAAATGAAAGAGTTCCTGATGACCTGTTTATCTTCCTCTCACGAGCTCTAAGCAGTTCAAACTCATTAAAAAAACTACTAATGCCAAACGATATTTTATTTTCCTAACCATTTGAATTGTGCGTTGTGATGGAAAGGCCCACTACGGATGACTATAACGAAGCAAAAGTATGATTTAACGACACAAAACGACAATCTGTATCAGTATAGGTGGCAAAAAGAAATCAAAATGTCAATCCGGGCATTTGTGAAGTTATATATATATATATATATTTTTTTTTATGACAACATGCTCGAAGCTTCGCCGCCGCACGAAGCGCCGTTCATTCAAAGTGCATTCAAATTGAACGCGTCTGGTGTCTACTGCGCCCAAATTAGACAACAGCCCTCCATGGGGTCCCCGGCTACGCAGCCACCAAGTGTGAAGTAGATCCGATGAGCGGCTCTTGAGATACGCAAAGGACATGCGGACAGACAACGAGAGCGCTCGCTTCATAGCGAGATGTCGGCGTCCCTGAATTCCCCGTCGGGATCAATGAGCTTAAACAGCAGCTCGTAAAAAAAAAAAAAAAATAAAATAAAATCTGCTTTAATTTTAGGTAAGTAAGCAGCTGTGCTATCCAACTGTGCGACATATGTATTGTTCACAGCGGGCGCAGTGCAACCCTGCTTTGTCAATCCCGGCTAATTGTGATGAATCAGCAAAGGGAAGAGACTAAACTATTTGTTTATCAAGTTAGTCACTTGTTTACTGTAGTCGTATTTATCACGTGGCCTACGAGTGTGTGTGTGTGTGTGAATAAAACGATATACAATCTGTGCTTAATGCTCCCGTTATGTAGCGTACGACACACGATAATTGTGAATCAATGTCGGAAGGTGTTTTTCATCAAAGCAATGGCAGCGATACACACAATGGAAATGATCATGACACCCACAGCTCTGAAACAATGATAGCGTCAAGTCAAAAAAAAGCCTTGAGCTGATCCACTGATAATAAATATGACACCGAGGACTCGATTTGTTCTCAGTGGAGGATGGAGGGGGAGGTATTTTCGCACTTGGTTGGTATTTGGGGTGACCAATCACGTGGGCGGGCCCTGGAGGGGACATTTTTTCAGTAACGCTGACAATTTAGTGGATGGGGATTCACAGTGGTGCGTTTGGGCTGTCAATGGCACTGAACTCTGATTTCGATTGACGCAGTCCATCTGTATTATTCTCTGACATCAAGACGTATAAAAAAAAGAAAAGGTTTTTTCGCCAACGCAGCCTTGACAGCGTTTTTCAATCAACCGCAGTGACCACTGACCAACTTTATAAAACGGCTCCTCCGTTAGCGGTCCGGGCGAAGGCATGACTGAGAGGACGAGATCCGTCTCCATTTTTTTTCGAAGGCAACAAGGCAGATTACATTTTTCATTTGAGGGTTTTTAAGTGTTCCACATAAAATCACATCTACGCTTCTTCCCCCCCCCCCCCTTTGGGAATCATATCTTATCTCCTCCCCTCGGTGGCATTTCCATTACATCTCCACCCATAAATCTGAGAGAGCCACCATCATGTTTGTGTCTGGCTACTGAAGATTTAACATCATTATTTGTAATTGCCATTTTATGTTCACTCATGCTGATGTTTAACTCCCTGTTGCTTTTACTAAAATATTCACTTTAATATATATATATATATATATATATATATATATATATATATATATATATATATATATATATATAAAAAAAATGAAAATCACAATCTCCAGCATGCGTAATGGCGCCATTAGGACACATTTCCGTGTGTGAATGAGAGAAATGGCCTGTTTATTAATTTTGTTATCATCATACATATAATTAAGGCCTAAAGACCGACTCTCGGTGGGAAGAGTGTTAATGGTGGTCTTTACGCCCCCATCATAAGTCATTATCTTTTTTGGTGGTTTTAGGTTTGCCCCTAAATATGTAAAACCATGTTGTGTCAGCGAAAGATACTTTTCAATGTCCTTCGGTCCTCTGGATGATCTGCAGATAGTATTTATCTTCTTTTGGGTTTTTTCCTATTCAAACAACTGGCATTCGAGCCTTAATTCTTTCGTTACACGCAATCTCAGCGAAATCCTCAATGGAGACGCACTAATCGATTGGCTCCGGTCAAATGTACACACTGATAGTTACACACACACACACACACACACGCACACACACTCCATGTTAGGGAATTATGACCGGTTTAACATCCAAACACTAGCTCTAAGCAGTTTGTAATACATCATTAAAACTCATTAAAAAAGTACTAATACATATAATTTATTTCTTAGTCATTTTAATTGTTTGTTTTTGTTACAAATAACCACGACAGATGACAATAACAAAGGAAAAGGAAAAGATATCATCTATGTTCTGGGATGGTGGTGAAAAAAGAAAAGAAAAAGAAAGCCGAGTCTGGAGCCTCGCTGTCAATTATAGTTCTTAGAAAGAAAATCTTTAAGAAGGCAATTGGCCAAGAATTGGCGAATCTCTCCTTATCGACTCTCTGTGGATGACACGGGTTCCAGCCCGGCTTTGATGTTCTGCGAAAACCTAAACTAACAAGCTCTGGTGCAGGACAAGACGTGCTCATGTCTGTGAGACTTTGTGAGACTTTAGCGGGAACGCTAATCTGGGCTGTTGTTCAAAGTCTGTGGCCGTCGTGTCGCGTAGCTGCTGAAAAACATGAAATATAGATTTAACCTAATGGTGCAAACGGATCGGGATCGCAAAGAGGCAATGTAACTTTTAGATATCCCTTCTTTTTTTTGTTGCCAATCATTGATGATTTATATTGGCAGATACAGATCCCGTTGTTGTTGTTGTTGTTGTTGGATTGTAGCTAGCTGGTCTTCAAGGCTCCACGAACTCTTCTCTGAAGACTGTAAACCATAAAGAAAAACTCTTAAATGTTATCCTTTTATTTTGTTATACTCACACTTTAGAGGTCTATAACCTTCACAAAAACACACAATTCTAAATAAAAGATAGTTTCATGGATTAAAAAAAAAGAAACCTTGTAATTAGTAGTTTTAATGATGTGTAAAAAAACAGCTGGAGGTGGTGTAAACAGACCATAACTCCCTCTCCAATAACTATTTGTTGTTGTGAAAACATCTCCTGCTAAACTTATTCAAGTTTCTAACCAACACATCATGATATCGTTATAATTTACCTTTGACCAATGCTCATTTTCACTGAACAGAGCCTGAACGCATCACAATGTACGTGAATGGAAGCTCGGCCGTTACCAGCCCTCCTCGTGGCCATTTGTTATATCTGTTATATAATATAGAAATATTTTGTAGCAGATCCACCCCGGACTGTTCTCTCCATCGTGAAATATCTTCAGCCCGGTTGCACGGAGCGTAAAGAGAAGAAAACAAAGGCGTTGATTGGTCACAATTACAATACAGGAATGTGTCAAAAGCAGACAAAATGATCCCAACCAAATAAAAAAATATATAATTAGGTAACATTGACTGTGCTCTTTGTCTCAGATGAGTGATTAAGCTTTTGGAATTTCTGGTTCCATTTTCAAATTCTATATATCTTATTTATTGGAATATTGTTTGCATAATTTTTATGGTTTCTTGAGCTTTTTTTGTTATTCATCTGCCAGCCTCCATACGGGCATTGTTCATGCCGGGTCGCAGCCCAATTATTGAGCGTGAACTCTTCTTCATCTGCTGCAGAGACCAGATAGACGAGTCAGTGGGAGTCAGAAGGCTTTGCTTGCCTTAAGGGGCGCTCGTATGAGGGGCTCTCATAATGCATGAGCAGAACTCTCAGCACCTGATCAGCACCACGATGACATTGATGCTCGGGCTTGCCATCCCCTGCTTCCCCGGCTCCTCCTGCATTATTACATGTCCAGATACCATCTTTAATTCTACTTCCTTTAAACAAGGTTGATGTGAGGGTCATTAAACCTCCATTCATGACGTTAATTACCTGATAAGGCTTGCCGAGGTAAGATGGACAGAGAGGCTTTTCAGCACAGAAAGAGTGAATACATCCAGATTTTCTTTTTTTAACAGTGAGCTGCTATACACATTATTCTCCAGCCTAATCGCGTGTACCATCATCTCGTATCTTGAAATATGCCAAGAGAGGTCCATTTAGTTAGTGTGTCTCAGTCTGCAGAGCTGGAGCCATGGATGGAATTTGGGCAGACAGTGTGTATGTTTGCAGACAGCACATTATTTTGGGTTTTTTTCCTGACTGTGACTTTATTTATAGGGACCAAAATCCTCATTACAATGCAATTAGAGCTTGTAATTAGGGCTGCAAATGAGGACGTTTTTGATAATCGATTAATCTGTAGATTATAACTTCCATTAAAAGATTATTATTTGGATAAAAAAAACACATTTTCATTGTTTTATAAAAAGAAATGTGTCCTTTGTGTTTGTGTACAATGCTCTTTTACACTCTGATGAAACCATGCTCTGAGAATCTAAAGGAAATGTAATTCATTGGTCTCTCTTATATTGATGTATCATTATATTATATATCTTTATATAGTCTATTTTCCATTGTGTTTTTTTGTAGAGCATTTTTAGATTTGAAAAGTGCTTTACCAATGAAGTTTAGTATTATTATTATCATATTTGATCAGATATTACTTAAGTTTCAGTGGTGAAAATGTAAAGAATTAACTTTAGAAATATTCCAAAGACAATTGCATTGCTAGACAACAGCTTTGGTCCATGTCTACTTCCTATCAGCTGATCAGATACACTGCAACTGGAACACATTTGGGATGTTTACATCCGTCATATCGGTACATAAAGCTGCGCGTCATCTGCAAACAAACGTACAAACAGTTCCAGCGAGAACACACGAGTCCCTTGTGCAATGTGCACGTGAAGGCACGTTGAACCCTGCGCAAGAAAGGTGGACTAACAACGAAAAAAACTACAATGCAGAGAGGTTATTACAGAAGGTTAGTACATTTTGAACGGCTTCCGCAGACATAATGCTGACCATTAATTGTATATATACTGTATATAAATGAGTGAAAAGTGTATTTCCTGCCGTCCCCTACATCCAGAGGGTGGACTCTCGGGGCTGCAGTAAACGTTAACAAAACATAAAGCTAATTCACTTTAAATTCCATCAAGCCTTTCCCCCTGTCGCCGGTAACGCTGCAGTACAGCGCCTGCATTAGACAGGCTTCCTTGCATGTAAATAGTCAGCCATCTGCTCTGGCTGCTGTAGCAGACAAGGGCCCAACAGAGAATTTCCCCCATAGGAGATCTTATTTGGATCAACGCGGGCGGCGCAGACAAGATGTTCAAGAGGCTCGGCGATGGTCAACTCATCGGTGTGCCCCCGTCACCTGTGAGACAACCCCTACACTTTAAGAGAAGTTAGAGAACTTTAGAATGTGTTGCCGGGCCATTTAAAGCGTTGCCCTACAGGGCAACCCGGAGTTGACCTGGATGTGACCCAGCTCTCCGGGGAGAGGGAAGCATCATCAAGAAATCTGTTTCGAGGGAGGCTGCAACACACTGCAGGCCCTTTCTGCTGTAAATATGGAGCCAAAACAATTAGGGATTTGTTCATGTTCATTTTACAACACAATCGGACACAAATCCGTCACACGCAACCACAAATTCCACCTCCAATGCCAACGCACACACAAAAAAAAAAACACACACTCGCTTTTTTTTTTTACTACGGCCTCTCCATCATTTGAACACACACACACACCCACATTGATCAACCCCCACACACACACACACACGCACAAAGACGAGCATGCGTTCACACACACACACACACACACACACACACACACACACTCGAATCCCTGCACAGTATGCAGTAGAATAGAAATAGTTCAGGTTGAAAAAGGGCTAGAGTGCAATCAGTGGAAACGCAGAGGGAGATTCAATTAAATTTCTCTGTCTGCAGAGCAAATGCCATACGCACAATATAACCGTCTCTGTTCAGATTCCATTATGTTGTCACCAGCCATGAATCACAGTAAAAAAAAAAACAGTTTCACAACAGCTTTCGAAGTGTTGAGTATAAATTATTTTTCTAACCCCTGGCTATGTTTTAATTATGTAAGCGCTTGCTTTGAATCATCTGCCACGGAGAAATGATTTCATTTTAAGATGAAGTAATAATAATAATAAAATTCAATTTTCAGGAATTTTAAATGACTTCGGCAAAAACATGCATTTCATGACTTTAAAATGTCCTTTTTGCAATTTAAATAAGAACAATTCCAAATGAAAAAAATCATCATCGACTTGATTTCCTGCAATTATTTCCAACTCGGGAGCCCGAGCCCCGTGCTTTCACTTACACGACACCAATTCTGAAAGAAGGTGTTTGCGTATGAGGAGTTAAAGCGAGGAGACGATATGAGAAAAAAAATAATAATTCAAACGCAGAGTGAAAAGTCCCTGAGGACCATCAGTCAGAAGACTGCGGCACTTAGGAACTAAAATAGAGCCAGGCGCAGAGCATAACTAGGCATTTTAAGTGCTTTACATAATACAGTCAGTCATAATGAAGGCCCTGTGGGATCCAGAGGCCGGGCGGCTATTGTCACTCTGCCGGCGGGAGGAGCATTCATAAGAAAGACTGCAAAAGATGGGAGGGATAAGGGTGATGTGGAAAGAAAAATAATGCATTAAAAAAAAAAGACCTACAGTTACAAGACATAAAAACTTAATTAACATACAGTTCTATTACCCAGTCGAGAAAAGAGTACCGAATCTATTATTTACATTTTTTTTAACTGCTTCCCCAGAGGGAAGAGGCACGTCGAGACAAACGTGATCAATTGAAAATGTGATTTTATAAAATGCATAACAAGGACCGAGCAATGCTGTGCCCCGACACTCTCCTGTCCTTCTCTCTCTCCCTCTCTCTCTCTCTTTGCCATTCTTTGATGATTGAACCACTTGATGGTGACAGCAGATTGATACAGGCCCTTAATGAAGGATGTTTTATTAATGGCCCCATAATCAGATTACCTGCAGGCGGACAGGCTCCATCTATCTCTCTCCTCGGAGGTCTGACAATGAAGGAAGAATAACACATCTGGAGGAACAGAGACACTCGTCCACATTTGACCTTAATCAGGAGCTTCGGCTTTCTGTACCCACAGCGAACTGGACGCAGGACACAACAATCAACAATCGTATGCACTATTCTGCATATCCATGGATTTCTGCATGCATGTGCTGCATGTTTTGTTAAGTTGCATATCGATGGCCGAAGAGCAAAAACCTCCTACCCTGAACAATGTTTTGAGAATACCGCCCCAAAAAACAATTGTTGCTTTCTTACAGAACGCTATTTAAGGACACAAAAATACACAAAACAAATTACAAAAAGAGAGAAGAAAAATACACAAAGTGCAGACACTCTTTTCCTGGATAATTTTGCAGATAGGAGGTTATGCACAATTGAAGCGATAAAGACATTTTCTCGTCTATTTGTGTGTTGGATTGGAGGCCAAAGGGTCCGGCTTCTTCAGCAGGACAATATCAAACAGTCTCCAAAAGTACAAAGTGTCCCACACGGCTCCCTTCACCCCCAGAGGAGACAGGATCCTCCTTTTTTTTGTTGTTGCTCGTTTTAATAAATCTCCCAAACCCCCGTCTAATCAAATAATTCAAATAATGTGACTTGTTGCCCCCCCCCCCCCCCCCCCCCCCCCCGACACTCAAGGTAAATGGCCGAGACTGTTCATCACCGCCGTTACTAATAGAAAGAGCCATGACAACTGGCAGGGGGGAGGAGCTGCTTAGAGGTATAAAAAGGTGACACCCAAGGTGGAATGTGATTATCTGGCGGTGGCCGTATCGGAATCTGGGACGATATCACGCCGCTTACTTTAATGTCATTAAAGTGCGTACTCACCTACAGGAGAGGTGGTGCCAGGAAGTAAGACTACAAGGAATATGAAAAATGAGAGACACTCTCTGTTCAGTAAGGTTTTTTCCCCGTTGGCAGCGAGGGCAAGGGGGGGGAAGAGTACATCAGATGTGAACTTTTTAAGTGTGATTTATGGAGCTGATATGATTGAGGCGTCGGGATTTATGACCAGACCCGCTGACAGCAATTACTCCCCAAACACTGATGCAACTGGAAACTCCCCCTTTTTGATATATCTGGTTATTAATGCATGTACACAGGTATGCAGCCGCTGAGGGCTCCCTGGAAAGGTTAGATTTACCACGGTGACATTTTACCCGTATCACGCACCCACAATCCCCCCACTGTGGCCGAGGGACAGGTAAAGGAGGTGCGCGGTGACACCCGCCAAGCACGAAGAAAGGTGCACTGCATTGATAACCCGGGCGTATGGATTTGATAAGACAAGGGTCAGCTCCAAAAATAATTTACAGGGAGGGAAAGAGCTAATATTAAAGTTACTGTCATATTAGCTCAATGCAGATTTGAAGTACTTTCTTCATCCGTCTCTAAAAAGAAAGAGAAATCAAATAAACAAAAGCTGCACTGAAAAAAGAAATGTTTGTCAAAAGACTGGAAGAAGGACCAAATGTTCTCATTTAGTCATTCTGAAGTGCTGCCAGGAAGAAAAGAAAAAAAAGTGTCTGGATTAAATAATAATTTTTAGTAATATATTTAAATGCTGTTTGAAATTAAATCACACCAGCTTCCACCTCAGGACATCAGAGTGCTGTCATGTACTAGTCACATTATTTATACACGCACACACACACACACTTGTGCACACCAGCGTTTTTGTGTGTGTGTGTGTGTGTGTGTGTGTGTGTGTGAGTGTGTCCGTGGGTTTGGCCTCATGTTGACAGAGGCCATCCAACAACAATTTTTCTGAAACATTAATGAGAGGTTCAAAGAAACTATTTATGCTTCCAACAGGACAAGAAACGACTGACATGAAAATAAAAAAAAAAAAGAGCATAAAATAAGTCATCCGACGTCTGTTCGGAGGGCTCCAGATTCTGGTTTCCATGGAAACCAGGTGCAGAGACCCCCGCCTCACTATTATGTGACCTCAATGGACGCGTGTTTGAACCCATGTGGCGAGCCGTGCCTCGCGGGGACACCACTGTGTTTCCCCCCCCCCCTGCATCTAACACCTCGGGGGGTTGATGTTTTTTAATGGAGCGTGGGAGGCCGACTCCCGGGTGTTTCTGCATGATGATGATGATGATGATGATGATCCTGCGCGTGGCTTCGTGTGTCGACTGCTGATGCAAGTAGAAGAGGACGCGGCTGAATTTCTGAACTTTACCTGGGATTCACGTTTTTTCCAAATCTGCTATCGCCAGTGGATTACACCGTGGCACGTAAACTCTTCCGGGGATCGAGATGCGTCTTAAACTGTCTGCAAATGATATGCTAAAAATGATATGCTAAAAATGGCTGCAGGGCCCTCGGGAAGCTCCGATTGGGAACACGTGGCGATTAGGCTGGTGCTGGTTGGCGGTCGGATTGTATATCGACATTTGAAGGGACGATCGACAATGGATTTTTTCCTACGTCGATGTTGAGGATATTCTAACTATCAGAAGTGTTAAATGTTATTAAAATAATCTCTAGAATGTTTGCATGTTTCTTGGTGGGGAAAATCTTGCTTTTTAAAAGGCTAATGCCGTGACATGTTGATCAAAATGTAATATTTTTTAAGAAAACATGTGTATTTTGGACATTATATATATTTTTCCAATGTGTATAGGGTCCAGTACTGTGGGGAATGAGGACGATCGGTCTGAGGATAATCTTGACGTCTTCACTTGACGGCCATCGTTTCTTTTTTTTCAATATCGTCCAATTGTGGCTCCTCGAGATCGCTGATAGGCGACCGCCAACGCTCCGTCAGGCTCTGCGTGTTCGAAAGAGAGACAGAGAGAAAGTGGACTATTCCATGCAATGTCTGTCAGTTATTAATAATTTGATTGTCAACGTTATAACATCCCTATTTATGATCATAATTTGGATTGTTATGACAAAAGAAATAAGAATAATGTGAATCGGACCACGATGCTGTGATATCGTCATACCAAGAACACGTGGAATTTTAAAAAGGGAGACATTGTTTGAATAGAATAGACATTAAATAGATTTTTTTCCCCCATGAAGTTAAGACATTTTAAATGAAGCGCTCACGCTCTATTGTAAATGCGTATTCACATTAAAAAAAGGTCCTATTGTGGAAAACTCTTCTCCGCGAGCAGAGCCTGACGGAGCGTTGGCAGTCGCCTATCAGCGATCTCGAGGAGCCAAAATTGGACGATATTGGGAAAAAAACGATGGCCCAACCCGAGCCAAAAGCATGCAATAAAGATCAGATAGGCGAGATGAATTATCGGGCACAGAGGGACCCGGTGGGATCTACTGTATCCTTGGCTTAGGCTACTTTAAAACCTCAGGGACGAGCGAGGAGGCAGGTCGAGCTAAGGAGGCGTTTGACCCCGAGAGCGTGTTTTCATTAATCAGAGGCGTCCGTGTGTCAATGTCATCTTTTCAGAAAGAAAGGAGGCCAATGCGAGCCTGGTAAACACTACAAATACATGTGAAAAGAGGCTTTTGAAGTAGTACACACACTGTGGAGAGGATGTGTGTGTGGGGGGGGAATCATCGCCTCCCTGCTCCTCTTCTTCTGATGCTATTGCATACTTGCTGTGACATTAGACGCATGGTTACAGGAGGCTGTCTATATTCACATCATTGCATATTCCGATTAAACAGGGTGGGCTACATGCTATTCTCATTTCATCATTATGAAGCAATCAACATCAAGGTCAAACCCAAATATGGTTTATTCCATCTTTTTAAAAAGAGAAATACAGATTCTTCATTCAGGTAGAACGCTTGATTGTTGGAAAAAGGGGGTTTCCACTTCGTACGTCTCGTTTTCTTTTTCTTATCACTTTCACATCTTCCGGGTACCTTTTTCCCCATTCGGCCAGTTCAATCATTATTGCTGTAAATTATATCCGCCTCATGGACAATCAAATCCAACAACCAAGATCCTATTTCTTATTTGTCTCTTCAGAAAAAAACCAAATATATATTTACGAAGGACTCTCGAGCATTTACAAACAGCGCAATGGTCCGGCTGAGACTGACGATGGACAGAAATAAACTCTCTTTCTTCTAGCATACGGGCTTCAAGAACCCTACACTCTGATTGGCCGGGGAGGACGTGCATCATTCAATCAATCCAGAGGGGGCTCAGTAGTACTTCATATATTTGTGTGCCATAGCGGAACAAAAGTTCTGCAATGATTGATGTTAATTGGAATTTGAGAATACAATTCTAAAGATGTATATTTGCATATCAAACATTTTGCGCTGGATAGATATTTTTGAAGAGAAAAACAAAACAAAGAGTATACACAGCAATGCTTTTTGAGCTAAATGCTAATGACAGCATGCTAACATGCCCGCGATGACAATGAACATGTCGATGTCACGCATGTGTTTAATGTTTACCGTGTAAATCTTTTAAGAATACAAAGATTTTCCACTAAGCATTAAACACAACGTATACAATATATAACTGAGTACATTTAGGCTACCAAAGGTCTGTACTTAAGTACAGGTTTGAGTACTAGTACTTCACTAGAGTTGCTTTATACTTCTACTCGAATACATCTCAGAGTTACTTTGCAGATTCAAAAAAACATAAATCAACTAATTCCGACATCTGTGCGGACCACAGATGTTTAGTTAACAAAGTACATATGGATATTAGATTAGTTGGATTATATTCCTATAAGCTCCGGTCCAGTGTGGTCCCCAGACTGCAGGGCCGCCTTTCAAGGGGATCCAGTCTGATCAGGAACCTGCAGACTTTCGACAAGACTTGTAGGATCCTCGCTGAGCACTCTGCCGATGTGCTTGACCGCACGGGACGTGACCGGGTAGAAGGCGCGGCGGCGCGTGGAGTGGAATGGCCGAGCGCTAAGGTGCTAATCGAGACTTCTTCCTGGATGATGAGCAGAGGAGCAGCATCCCCGACCACCTCCTTATCGCGCAGCTCGTGCTGGTCGGCGGCGGCCGAGAGCTTCTTCAGCTCCACGAAGCGAAACAATACCGGCTGGAGGGGCGACTTGACTGCTCACACGCCGACAAGGTTGCTCATCATTAGCTCGAAAAAAAAAAAAAAAGGGGTCCAGACGTGGAGCACTCGAACGCCGCACCAGCGGTGAAGAGGTGGCTCGAGGAGGCCGACGGAAAAGGAGCACGCGGTGAAATTTCCAAAATGAATATGAATGAAATCAAAATGTCGTCTTAAAAGAGAAAATGAATCGTCTCTTTGTGACGATTAATTACAATGTATGAAACTATTAATAAATTAACTTTTTTTCCCCCCAGAGCCAGTACAAATATAGAAATTATTATTTTTCAGCTTATTTGTATTTCGACACGGGAGGGGGTTAAATGTTACTATTTTTGAGTAGCATAATCTACACAATGCATGATGGGTTGTAAATTGCTTTGTTTTGCAACATTTTCAGTGACCAATAACTGAAGCTGATATAGATATAGAATAAAAAGTACAATATAGGCCTTTAAATTGTTGTGTACGCTGTGTGAATGTTAGTTAGTCCCGATGGGCAGGTGGCACGTCCGTGAATGATGTCATGAGCTCGACAAGCACAGGTCCATTTATGGCAAAAACAGGGTTGACTGACATCATATCTAAAGACACCGTTCAGCGGTGTCTTTAGATATGATTGAGTTGACCCGGTTTGGTGAGGTTCTCTAAAGTGTGTGAGATTTGTTACATCCAAAAGGAGAAAAATAAAATACATAAACGTCTACGGCCCTGGATGTCTTTAAATCCTGCACGTGCGTCGTCGTCTGCAGTTCCCATTTTTATAGATTAATCAAAAGGCAAACCAAGAAATAAACAAACAACAGAGTCGTTGATCTTTATGGAACAATATGTCTACGTTAAAAATGTTTCTGTGCCATTTAATTAAGCAAACGTCTGACAAATTAATTGTGTTGTCCTCCAACCCACATGACAAGTGTGAGCCGAAGTCAGATAACTCACTCACACACATGCCCAGATATTAAAGTTTCAGAGCCCTGTGAATTAATGTTTAATCCTGGAAGTGTTAGGCTGGGAGAGCAATATGTTCCTAGTCCCCCCCCCCCCCTTCTTCCCCGGGCTAGTTGGCAGCCATGAAGCTCGGAGGAGGAGAGAGATGGAGTGTTGGGGGGTGATCACAACAACACAAACAATGACAGTCTTCTACAATTATTTTCGTTACCTCGGAGGCAGATTACATCCCGGGAGAGCTAAAAAAACGTGTTTTTTAAAACGTGCGATATCTTTTGGATTCAAGAAGTTACCTCCAGTTCCTCTAGTGCGCTCACACACAAGGGAGCAGGTCGGGAGTTTCACCGGCGGGCCCCCGAGTCTGACCTCGATGCCCCTCTGAAAAACAACAACATGGCATCGGCCCGCACCGCCCGAGCTGATTTAAACTGTTTATTTTTGCTTTCTTTGTCTCCGTCCTGCCAATACGGGGTTTTTTTTTGACACAAGTGTTTGCTGAGATTCTGAAGTCTTATTGCGCGATTCACCACGCACATCACCCAATGGTATAGGCTTGATTTTAAACCTCTGGCTATATACCAGGCTATGTACATGGCGAAGGTTTTGACCCCAAATGTCACCCCTGATCCCCTCGCTGGTTTAAGGCACGCACCCAGAACCTCGTGCCTCTCCATCTGGTATTAAGGAGCCCATATAGCTTGTAAAGATAGCCCACGAGTTAACGTTAAAATACAGAAGGCCTGGAGTTGGCCGAGTGCATCCGGGTATCTGGGGATCGCTCTTCCATCATTGAGAGGACGACGCGCTCCGCCAGACTCCGTGAAGCTGATTGAAGCTGACAAGCACAGACGCAGATAAAACTGACACAGATTGACGTCGACCGCGGTGAATTAGCAAAGGCAGGTGAGGGGTGGGACGGTCAAGTGTGGGAGTCTAAGAAGTTAAATAGAGTTGATATTTTTTGGGGGGATTCCTTCTTGTTTCATTCACGTCTGATGATTTTTTTTCCCACTCTGATCTCGCAAATAGTGGATAGAAACATAGCATGTGGTAAATATGAGACCGTTTGATCATGTTCGCCGAGATATCTTTGAGTGCTATTCAATTTTAAAAAGGAATGCCACCTGGATCACATGATCAACACGTATGTGAAAACATGAATAATGAACGAGACAAGATAAATGGTAGAAAGAGTCTTGAGACACGGGGGAGTTAGTTTAGACGAGTGTGATGCAGGCTTTGGGGGAGTTTGATAATAATTAAAGTGACATTTTAGTCCAATATTTGTTACCATCACCTGCTGTTATACATCTTAAATATCTCAGCTCTTGACAATGATGGAAATAAAAAACGAGGAAAAAAGTTTTATTCAGTAAAAATGAGTAAACTATCAAAATAAATTAGACACAACCTATTTGGCTTACACAGAAACGATTGAATAAACCCTCAAGGTGACCTAAAATCTGAAATGATACGTCTACCTAAATTACTGTTGGTTCTGACCTTGGAGTCTCATTTATAACCTTTGCGTACGCACAAAACGGGGCCTGAAAGAGGCGGACGAGTTGTGATCAATAAAAAAGCAACTTGACTGCAGACACTCTTGACTTAAGCGTGCGGACATTTTGGAGACACGCGTGTTCATTTGAGTTATCTCAAACACTACAATTGCATATTGTTTACAACTGAATAACTCCCTGTTGGAGTTCCTCATTTGCAATCACGGTTTATTCAACGCTAAATGGTCTCCTTCCCGAGCAAAAATACTTAAAAAAAAGATAAATATTACAGCCAAGCAAAGAACAGAGACTGTAATGTCACATCAAGCCTTTTAGGATGAAAGACGTTTCCCTGAGGATTCGGACATTTGGGAGACGGCGACACTCCGGGGGAGGAATCGATCGGCCTCGCTTGAGATTAAAGACCGACAGAAATAAGTAAATGTGGGCACTCCAACCACTGGACAGACTGCAAAAAACCTCTGAATGTTGTGTGTGTGTGTGTGCCCATTTGTATCGATTCATGTGTGTAAGTAGAGGTGTGTGTGTGTGTGTGTCGGTCGGTCCAACAGAATTGCTTTTCATTTGGTCTTTGTACTCCAGCGAGTGCGTCTTTGTGACAGATACTTTCAACCCCCCCCCCCCCCCCCCCCCCCCCACCGTGTGTGTTTATCTGGTGCAGTCACTGTACACAGCTTCTCACCTGCTAACACCTTTTTTTTTTGTTGTTGAGCTGGAGCTGGCATCGCGTGTGTGCTCACTCTAAAAAAATAAAAAATGTAAAAAAAACACCTCTCTGTTCAGCTAGAGTGCTCTTTGTATAAAAGACACCCCTCTGGGTCGCTGGAATGGTTCTTATTTGCAGTCCATCCATCTTCTGTTTGCCACTCTCATTTTTTTTTTCCTCATTGTCTCCCCGCAGCCAATTTTTGGCCCCTCGAAAAAAGAAGAAAAAAAAACACATGAAAAACATTGGAATTGAAACGATGTGATTGTTTTCCAATGAAATGCAATCGAGCTTTTGATGAGTTCTTGTTTCTCTGTTTTACTGCCATTGCCATTTTTTTTTTTTTTTTTTTTTTGGCCAATATCTGCCGTTTACAAATAGCAGGTTCAAAATATGATTTAAATTGCCCGAGGAGATACTCGTGAGCACCCGGTCGGATTGACCCTCGACTGCTATTTAGAACACACAACGCCTGATTCCTCTTGATTTAGACTGGAGCGTTCTCCTGTCCAGATCAGTGCTTCACAATTGATATTGAGGAGCCTTAAGAGGATTATATCTCTGATGCTCCATTTTCCCCTCTGCTTGGTAAAACCATTTACCACTAAATGGCTACTCTCTCTAAATATAGCGCTTTAAAGTCCGTTTGCCAGAGATATTGTCCCCCACCCGTGATGAAATTAAGGATAAGAATCAGCGAGAGAAAAGTGTGTTTCTTCTCCTCGCAGTGTGAAGAATGGGCGTGGAGATGAGATTTACCGGCGTGGCTGTCAGATTACCGGCTGCGGATGAGGAGAAGGCCAAGCGTCCGCATGCGTTTCCTCTCGTAGCGGTTCAGCGTAGTGTGGTGCTGTTTTAAAAAATATATATATATATATTTATTGTTTTTTTTTGCCACGCAGCAGGGCCGAGAAGGGTCAGGACGTTGGCTGTTTTCTCTTTCTGAGAAAAGCTAGGCCAGAGTCCTCTGCCCCCCCCCCCCCCCCCCCCCCCATCCGCCCATCTCGGCTCAATTAATCTCGGTTGCCTAAGTGACCCTGAGAGAAGCCACTGTGCATGATTGAAAATTACTCCCCGCACACGGCACTACGAATCCCGGCAGCCCGCCGACCCTCACACACCTCTCTGTCCATTCACGGACCATGTCTCTCTCTCTCTCTCTCTCTCTTTTCCTTCCTCCCCCCCCCCCCCCCCCCTCTCACATTGGCCATCCCGCTATCCGCAGGTCACGTACAACACGATTTAATTAGATTCCTTGTTGCCGTGTGCTTTACTGCTTTTGTCAAAGGTTGTTGTTTTCATTTTAACTATAGCTGTAAATCAACTGTGGGGTGAGCTACTGTTGACTAACACACACACACACACACACACACACGCGCGCGCACGCCCACGTACAGATCGTTAAACTTACACACACACCCGTGCATATTCGAGTAATGAGCAGCGTTATGGTAAACAGTATAATGTTTACTGGGACTCAGGGTTTGTTGTTGCGGGGTTTTGCCCTCTCGTGAGCAACACATTGTTATCTTAGGACGTTGACAAGCACGACATCTGATGCGTGGAGGTTACTGTCAGCAGCAGGGTCACGTTGCCCGTGTGCGCGTATATAAGACCGGGCTAAAGGAATGCCGCGTCCGGGGTTCCAGGGGCAGTGGAGAGGCCGGTTTGCTCCACCACAGGGGGCCTCAGCGGCGGAGCATTTTCCAGCTGGAGCGCCTCAAAAAACACCAGCGATAAGGTCCAAGCATAGCAACCCCCTCCAGGGGTGGTAGAAGACCTTGGCATTGCAGCACAACACACGGCGCATGATTTATCGCATTGGGACCACTGTAGGAGGGGGGGGGGGGGGGGGGGGGAGGAAGCGATATTCAAATGAAACATGTCACCATCCGGGCGTGAACTTGGAATCAACAAAACGAGGATGATTACAGATCTTTGTGTCCATCGCTCTCTTGAAAAAGAGCGTCTGGTACCTCTGCAGTTAATAAAACTGCCATTATTAAAAAAATTCCCACTCACGTCGGATGGGATTTATTCCCCTGTGCAGGGTTATTTTACCTCGTGTCTTCAGTCTATAAGGATGCAGGACAGATATGGAGACGTCAGTGAAGGCAGTCATTGTGTCGATGTAATAATGGGTGCATTTGAGTTATGTGTCTGGGGAACACGGGATGGCGGGCCACCCCATTACCTACCCTCCCCACCATCTGTGCCACATCTCACTCCGGGGGAAATTCCGCAGCGCCTTTTTTCTGTGTCATTGGCCGCCTCTCAGTTTTTTGTTTTTTTTGGTCCCCTCCTCCTCTGAAGCGTCCTCGTACTCACACACGAGTCGAGTCATTTGTCTACATGTAAAGTACTCCCTATCATTTGGGGAGATAGCAAAAAAAAAACGCCGATGGCTGAACCAAAAAACATTCAGATCATAGTCGAAGTAGAAAATTCAAGCTGCACGGTGTGAGAGAGCGTTGAAGGTTTTTTTTTTGGGGGGGGGGGGGCGGGTTCTCTCCTTCTCACACTCGGCCTCCATTGTCGTTAAATGGGTTCTGGTGTTTTGCTGAAAAGATAGAACGGAAAGACACACAATTGATGGATGTTACTGTCGAAAAATTAAAACGAATGCGTTAAATTAGCAATAATTCATCCCCCCCCCCACACCCCCTACCCCCCCAGTCATTATTAATTCTAGATTTGCTTTGGCAAATACATTCTTTTTTTGGATTGATGCCCAAGTACTGTGTCACGAAGCATTCATTATTTAAAAAAAAAAAATTGAAACTAGGGCGCTCCTGTTGGAAAAAGCGAGAGAAACAACGCTGAAAGCTTTTTAGAAATCCCTTTTTTCACGTCCCGTGTAATGTTAAAGGAGCCTTTTTTTAAATTTTTTATTTTTTCAGACTACTACCGGGGTGCAAGAACGGGTATTGTAGCGACTAATTTATTTGCCATGCGTGTCGGGAGTGTATTTCGAGTGCGTGTGCCATTCAAAAGCCACATTAAAAAATTAGAAAAAGGGAAACTCTGCAGTGTTTATGTCATACTCGAACAAATTTTGGCAACAATATCCAACAACTCGCCTTCGCACAACAACAGATGCTGTATATAAATTATGTACTAAAGTCATTAGAAAATTATTTCCCGAATGGTGAAACGCAGGAACGAAAGAATGCATGTGATGTGGTTGCATGAGCGGAGAGCTCTTCAAAGAAATCGTTCCTTTTATGTCGTGAATGTGTTTCGTTAAAGCAGCGGAAACACCTGATAAGTTCCAGGACAACGGTTTCTATTAACTTTTCTTCTTTTTTTTTTTTTTGCATTTTACGCTCCTCGGCCCCGCAGAGAAGGTCTAAAGTCTTTGGTGTTTGTTGATCCCCACATGCTCTGCATTTATGATCATGTTTCAAAGGTGGTTGATTGAAGCCATCTTGACTGATGTCGTATAATTGGGCTGGGTATCTGTTGTTTGTGTGTGAAGATCTCCTTCTGGTCTGCTATACCTTTGATGGCACTTTTTTAATCTTAATGATGCGTCCCTAAAAACTCCCTTTTTTAAATTTGACTGACGAAGGCAAAACAACAAAATCGGTCGAAAATGTTGAGGTTTTTTTCTATTTCACAGTGTAAGTAAAAAAAAAAGTGTTCGATTCCAATGAGAGTCTGTGAGAGGTGAGCCGAGTGCAAAAAATCTCAATCCACATTGTTGTAAAAAGAAAAATAAAAAAAAAATACAGGAGGGTCGAATGGTGATTTGTGTGGGCAGGTTAACTCTGGAGAGGTCACGCAAGTCTAATAATCTCCGACAGCTGAAGATGCAGTTTATTTATTAAGACGGCTAACGTCAGCATTATCGTGGCTCCGCGACGCAGACCGATAATTAAACCGAGGGGGCCCCGGGAAAATAACGTCTCCGGGACAGGCGGGTTACATCCTGCCATGACCTTTTTTTATAATCCAGGTACCGAACAGGGCTCCGTCGGAAGAGTGGAAAAAAACCCTGAAGGCCTAATGAGGAAGAGAACATGAATTGTTATCGTAAACCTTACAGAAATAACCGACTCTTTTTGATGGTTGTGAATCAATAACCTGGCAACAGCTACTGCAGCTTCCGCATTGACTGAATATAACAATAGATATGTCACTCACTGCTGATTAGTTACAATAAATAAACTCTAAATTACCACCCCTCCTAAAACATAAATCAAACATTAACACAATATCAGGCTGAATATTAAAGATGCCCGTTATGTGAACAAACAGAAGTTATTTAGTGTTTACATTTGTACCATTAGTACCAATAGTTTAGCTAGTAGCAAGTATATATGCGAATATTTACATACCCACATATACATCTATACATACATACTGACAAAAACATATACATATTCATCTACTTCCACATACATACGTTCACAGCATACCAATATATGCACCTTCTCACATGCATACACTTTTACGCATGCACTCAAGAAAAGTAGTATTAGTAAAGGGGGAGGGACTGAATACCAAAATTAAGTACATTTAAATAACATATGCAGTAAATATATAAAATCAATTAAATAAATAACTAAAGTAAAATTAAATAAATAAGTGAAAACCAAGTTAAATAAATAGATACAAATATTAAGCTAATAGCAGAATAGATCGTCATTTTGTAAATTCTAAAAACAACACACAGTGGTCAGAAGTTTGCATATATATAATATATAAATATAATATATATATATATTAATATGTATATATAATATATATATATATTATTATAATATATGTAATATATATAATATATATATATATATATATATATATATATATATATATATATATATATATATATATATATATATTGTAAAAAATCGAACCAACTAAAGTAGTTAGTTTGGTCCGGAAAGGTTAGGACAAGATTGTGGTCATGCTAAAAAAAAAATTTAAAAAAAAGAAGCAACGCTGACTGTTGTGAGAAGACAGGAAGCGAGCCCCTGTCTCCAATGTCGAAATCAAACATCCATTCTTCCTGACTTCCTCCCTCAGGCATTTAAAATGTCACGCCACTTCCTGCTTTTCTCTCCAGCTTTTCTTAATCCCCTTGTATCCGTTTGAACAAACAAGCAATGCTGTGATGTTGTTGTATTTTTTTATCTGTGATAAAGACATACAAAAAAGTGTTTTCATGGCACAACATATCCCACGGTTTGGTTCGCGTTTCAAGCCGTTCTTAATGGATTCTCCATTCAAAACTCTGTTGTAAGGGCATTGTTGAACGTTTGATATTTCTCGAGCTCAATGGAACATTTTATTAAACACACACAAGTAGACCGATCAAGCGATTCAACTGATTAAAACGACATTTATTCAGAATTGTTTGGGGACTCTTTTCAATCATCAAACGGGCTTCTACCAAACGTAATCTGAATTTCCTCTTTAAATGACTGAGAGCATTAAGAAAGTATTGTACGTTCTGACAACCCATTACAATTTCACTTGCTTTCTGCTGACGTTGACCGACGCTTAATTAAAAATAAAAAAACGAGTCCGACCGAATGAGCATATTGCAACGAACGTGTGGTTTCTGATTGGAGCGTGGCAGCGTGATCCATGCTTCATAAACAACCTGGCTGCTTGTGGAAGGGGAAGTTACCGCAGAGGGACTGCGTAGCTCAGAGAGACAGGGGGGGGGGGGGGGGGGGGAGCACTCTTTCAGAGTATTTCCTTGTACGTGTGTGCCAGTGTGGAGAACGTAGCCTGAAAGCCCTGTTAGCCCGACACTCCCTTGACCGATCTGTCAACTCCATCTTAACGACACCAATCCCTTTTCCTTAAAAAAGAAACCTGGGAGAACATTGACTATGTCGCAACCCCACCAACCCTCCTTTTAAAGAGCCACACACACACACACGCCGTTAAAGCAAAGGTAGGTGAAAAACATCTGTGAAACCATTCTTCACGTTTGGATCATGAATGGATCGCCTGTTTGCGCCGGGGTAGGGGAGCATTATGTGATGTAACAAACGTATTTGTGCAGAAAAAAATAGTAATATAGTGTTTGAGAGTCGGTGGTGGTGGGGAGAAGGGAGGGGGGGGGGGGGTTGTAGTGTTTAAGTGCACAGCAAGAAATCACTCAGACGACGTGAAGAAAAAAAAGAAAGTCTCCAGGCGGCCCCAAACTCAGCTGACTGGGGAGAAATACAACCGCCATTAAAGGCCTCTCAACACCTATATGGATTTGGTAAATTGAAGCTGTCCAACTCTCGTGAGTAAGAGAAGTCGTACAGACAGATGTCGAGCAAAAGGTGCGATGGAGAAGAGCGAGATGGACGGGGTGCAGCCAACAAAAGGATGCGACATCGAAAACAGAGAGAAATGCCCACTCCTGCTTCCTGTGATTACGATGCTATTATTTAAGTGTCAGTGCCCTTGTGTCGCTCCCTAAAGGGGTGCGTTCATGCGAGCGCCGGACGACGCGTTAATGCCGTCTCCATTTCCTGTAATTCATATCAGAGAGAAAAAAGAAGAAAAAAAAAGGTTGGAGACTATTTAATCGCTTTTTCATTAATCTGCCCATTCAAGAACAACCTTACAGTGTTGAGTTTATGTGTGTGTGTGTGTGTGTGTGTGTGTGTGTGTGTGCATTAGAGAGAGAGAGAGAGCGCTCTCGTCTCCGTCCCTCTGTTGATGCACAGAGAGAACAAGGTTAATTACTTTTCTGACCTTCTCCGGAAGCTTAAAGAAACATTCCAATCATCGCCTGAATAGATAGCGCAGCCCCGAGATGCTGAGTCAATGGCCAAACAGTGAAAAATGAAACACCGCGCCGGAGTCTTTTTAAGTGCGACGTTATTTACCTCCGCCATCGCCGATCAAACGTTTCAATAAACCCCTGAATGCATCGCTGATTTAATGTCACAGAGGAAAACTGATTGCTTTTCTTTTTCCGCCACACAGCTGCTTGCTAACTTTGATGGAAAAGATGTATGCAAAGGCATCCACTTTTATACTTTTTTTTTAAATATTTTTTTTCAAATGCTTAAATTGATTTACTTGCATGTAGTCAGCAGGGTGCAATCACTTAAACAATATAGTTTTTTTTTTTTTTATGTTTCTGGAATGCCATGGAAAAAAACAGCCTTTTTCTTTTAACCACAGTAAAGTTGGAAGTATTCCCTATTGTAAGATTTTCTAATTAAAAGATCATAACATGAAGGACACATATTCCACCGTATTCTCTCCCCCGTTTTACACCTATCCCATAAAAGGCAGTAACTATGTAGTTCGGGGAATTGAAGCACTCAAATACAGCCGGAGTGTCACCGGAGACTGAATCCATTAACCGTGAGGAAGAAGAAAAAAAACAAGTGTGAATGTAGTTCTTTCTGTGCAGTTCAAAAGAGTGTGAGCATAAAAGAAAAATGAAAGGTTTTTATTACAGAAACATGTCACAATCACTTTAACAAAAACGAAGGTTATTTGGATTCACATCCAGATGAGTTGCGCCATTCAAACTTGACACCTGATGATGACTTTGAGGCCAAAATAAAGTGACGACTGGAATCATTTCACTTTAACCTGCACGGGAATTTTTATTTCATGAACTGCATTATAGGAGATGCAAAGTCAATGTGAAAGGGAGGCTCCCCCCCCCCCCCCCCCAAGCGCCGATCAGGAATCAGACTAGACACCGAAAAAATACACCCTCGAATGTGAGCCCGCACTTATATTTGAACTTGTATTGGTTGGTTTGTTAAAAAAAAAAAATAATAAATGTGATTCCTTAAGGCCGTCTGACGGCAGAGAATCAGTTCATTTCACTCCCCATTATAGACAGAACAGTTTCATAGCCAACAGCGTTTTAGGCTATTAAATGCAAAGTGGGGAAGATAGCGGCGGCGCTTGATAAGCGGCCACCCCTGTTATCGTTTCTGCATGTCGGGAGAAAAAAAGAAGAAAAAAAAAACTTTTATGAAATCTCTTTTGAATTGGGCTATAATTAAGTGCGTGAATGTGATCCATACGTGGACTGAAGTCAGTAACACTGTCGTCAAGACTGTTTGATATGCACTCATCAGTCTTCCCCCGGCTGGTGTGTGTGTGTGTGTGTGTGTGTGTGTGTGTCGGCAGCCCACCCACAATCTCTCCGAGCTCGATGTGATCTGCAGGATAAACAAACCCGGCAACGATTAAAAGAGATATGAAGGGTTGACAAAATAATTCACATGGGGCCAGTGTGACTCTGGGAGGGGGGGGGGGTCATATGTTCGTCAACATATGACGAACAAACAAATAATCATTCGGGTGGTTGAGCAACGATCATATTAATTGTGTGTACAGTGGAAACCCTTTAGAGAAGAGAAAAAGATGGACACACACACACAAACATCTTGTTTAAAATAAACAGTGATCCTGGACTCATTCCCTTATCTGTGGCTATAAAAGCCGACCTCAGAGGTCCGGTCTTTAGTTTCAGGGGGTGGGGGTGGGGGGGGGGGGGGGGGGGGGTATCGTCTCTTGATTTAGAAGTCGAGCCCAGGGCCAGAGCCTTGACAGGTGGACAACATCTTCGTTTAAAAAAAAATAAAATAAACGTCATCGGTTTTCCCCCCGAATGGCCACTGGCTTTGAATAATCACGATAATCCTCACTGGTGGAAGTTTTTTATGGTTTTAAGCACACAGTCTTTGGTGGCTAATTATCATATAGTCATAGGTGTTGAAAAGCAGGTCAACATGACCCTTAAAATGTTAATTTCTTCTCTCTCTGTGCTTCTAGAAGCTGATATTGTTTCAGGGGCATCATCTCGCGTGGTCGGTGTACGATTACATGTATACGCACAAGTACGCACACATTCCAGTCATTGCCCACTGAGACTCAAGCTGGATGTTTATCTGTTACCCAGAGGTGAGAGTCAATGGTGGGGGGGGGGGGGGGGCGGCATGGCACTTATGCGTGCAGCTGCTAAAAGCCGCCCCTCTGCTGCATCTGGGTATAAAAGAGAAATTGAGGGTGCAACCACTCTGGCTATGGTTACTGATGAGGTAAAAAAAAAAAAAAGATTCTCAGACAAATTTCATATACACAGAAATGGACCATAAATTCACAAATCCAAGAGTAAAAAATGCGACACTTATCAATTTTTTTTATAATTGACAACTGATGGTATGTGTGATGTGGAAGGTGACGCCACGGTTCAATTAGGTGATAATACGGCAGATGAATTCCTGCAGTTTTAACAAAAAGATGTGGCCAAATGTTTTTTTTTTATAGATATCCCACCAAACTATAAAAATCACATAATTACAACGCAATTACGGAAAAAGCTGAAATGTCGAACGGCATTGGGTGATGTTCCACAACAAATGGCAAATTGATGTCAGGGACATTGGAGGAAAGCAAAAGCAAAAAACAAAAGAAACCTCAATAATGAGACAAACTTTGTCTGACTCTCTCAGATGCTCGGCCTCACAAATGGCCGCCTCCGACAATCTCAACAGAAACCACCAATGTGTGTTTCTCTAAATTGGTGTTGACTGCGGGGCTGCTCTGTGTAGTGCTATTCCGTCCACCGCCTGGAAGACGGCAAGTAGGGTCACGGCTTACGAGAAAGAAAAAAAAACACGCGGCTCGTTGTGCGTCTCTCGGCGCTCGGCTTCCTAACCGGAGCCGCCTCGTCCTCGATAGGGCGGCGGTGATTAGTCGATTAGTCTCCCCCCCCCCCCTCCCCCCCCCCAATCCCCCTCCAGCCTGCTCCTCATCTAGATCTCCGTCCACGGGCGTTCTCCTCCAAGAGCTGGCGGCTGTGTTGCGACACACACACACACACACACACACAGACCAACATGATAACAACACAGCCCTCGATGAGAGGACTGAATAGCCTTCCTTGTGTTGACAAAGGGAAAGCGTGGGCCTGATTATGATTACCAAAGATTATCCTCTTTATAAAAAATAAAAAAAACAACAACAACAACAACAAAAACAGACCCTCCGGCAGAGAGAGCGCGAAGCTTCACATCATGATCAATAGACGCAGATTAAAACTACAAAGCGCAGAGTAACGTGACGCTTCCTCAAAGTTCACAGCATCGCCAGCAGAGGCGGTACATCCCCCCCCCCCCCCCCCCCCCCTCCCCCCGCAAAAAAAGTATTTTCAACAAGAACAAGACATTTTGTTTTCTCCATGTTAACGATGCAGCCTGTGAGAACCTCTCTCTCTCTCTCTTTCATACACCTTAAAAGAAGTTGAATGCAATGGCGTCATTAGCTACCTGCAGGAGGCTGAAAATGAGCCTCCGACACTCCCACACGCAAACAAACACGCATAGTTAAAAAGGCCTCGCTAACCCGAGCACTTTGTTCATTTATATGTCGTTGTTTCCATTTAATTAATGCGAGAGCTTTTGATTAAGAGGTTCTGTTGAATTGACAGCGCATGACCTTGTTTTTCTATATATAAAAGCAGGTGTTTGGGTATGAATTTAAGTGCCCTGGGCATATTTGCATATTCACTTTTGCGTGCGTGCGTGCGTGCGCGTGCATGTGTGTGTGTGTTTGTCTTCCTGTATTTGTTTGTGTGGAAATATCACCCGAGTCCTCGGGTCCTTCTGTCAAGAGTCTGGAGCTGTTCACACTCTGTTGTTGTCTTGGAGCGCTCCTTCTCCCCCCCCCCTTGAGGGTTTCAGCCCCAGCTGGAGAGCCGGAGATCAGGCCGAGCTATGAAGAAACACCCCCTGAGGAGCTGTGAGGTGGACTTGGGTTCAGCTGGGGCAAACGCTGCTAAATGCCCTGGGATGGCTCAGATCCGACAGGTTGGGTCAGAGGAGGAAGGGAGGTGGTGAATGTATGTGTGTGTGTGTGTGTGTGTGTGTGTGTGTGTGTAGAGGACAGGGTGTAGGGGGCCTTGTAGCATGGCATGCCAATGTAGGTCACTTATGACAGACCAGATGGAGGAAGATTGATGTGCAAATGTGAGGGGAAAAGCCTGAATTAGTTCTGTTCTTAAAATAAATACCACTGTGTTATGCTTCCAGTGGCTTACTTTAATATCATATTGTATTTGAGAATAAATGTGTGCATTATTCCCACAAATCGATGACCTCTGCGGGGTAATTTTTTCTCGATAGTTAACAGGACGGATAAGCACGAGGAGATGGAGCACCGCGTGAGCAATCGATCAATCGATCAAGCCCAGAGGCCGGCGTCTTTGAGAGCTGTCCGAAAAGACGGCACACTGTGTAAGTAAAAAATTAAAAGATGTTTTTCTTGCACAATGCAACTAAGCAGGAAATGAATTGGGCCAAAAAGGAATTAAAATCTGATAATGAAAAAAAAAAAAAGTGTGAATATTTTTCTTCTCATCCCTATTACCTTAAGGTAATGTATGTACAGCGGAGGGGGGGGGGGGGGGGAATACCATCAGTACAGATTTCATTACGCCAAATTTACACTTTGATCTCTAAACACACCGAGATGAAACTATTCAATTTCACACATTTTAACTGCTCGCTATTGACTTCCTCGTGAAAAGGAACCCCTATTTGTGGGACCACGCCAAGTAAGGAAACTTGAGCATGCTGTGTAATTGAAAACACGACGGGATTAATTCACATCGCTGCGTCAGTCGATATTTTGTAAACAAGATTTCGCAACGGGCTGCAGCAAGTGAATACGTCAGGATTCATACTCAGAAAACAGGAGGAAGAAAAAAAAAAAAATAGCTCCCAAGGAAACACGATATAATTTTTATTTTTTTTTTTTATCGCGAAAATCCTACAGCTGGCACGTTTTCCTCGCCCGACACACCGGGATGCGATTACCGCTCAAAGGATTTGCTGAAGCTGCGGTAGAATGGAGAACTCTTACTCAATATGTGCACCCAACGTTCAGCATGTTTTTTGTGCGTGACTGAACATGTCGTGTGTCTCTTTTCAGACGCGCTGAACTGAAATCGTCACTTTTGGGGCGGTCCACATCCATTTCAGGCCCGAGGAGGATGGTGGAAAGAATCCCTGTAGAAGATAAAGATACAGCATTATTATAACTGTGGACCGAGTCAGTCCTGGTGTTAAGGATGCCATTTTTCAAGTCATTTTTTGTTGCGCAATACTTTTTTCATTTTTTTTTCATGGCCGGCTCAAAACCATGACAGATAACGGAAAGGTGACACAGGTGGATACAGAAAGAAATATATATATATATATATATATATATATATATATATTTAATTCATTTGAAACTAACATTATAAGGCGTAGCAGTGTGGAAGTCAATAGCCAAAACAACCAATTACAGTGCTTCAATATTCAGTTGTTGTTGTAGTATGGAGCTGCTCTCATTGTGGATTTGACTCCTTTTGGGATTTGAAAGGTCTCCGATGACGATGGCGGATGAAAGCATTCACCAAACGGCATTTGTTATTTTGTTTTATATTGATTATGAGATCATCCCCCTCCCCCTCTTTCTTTATTCAGGCCGTGTGTGTGTCTGTGTGTGTGTGTGTCTAAAAGTGTCTACCGGTAACCTGAAGGAAGACGTGCACACTGGTTTCTGTCCCCAGTACGAAACACCTGCTTCTATAAATCACTCGCAGAGAGGCAGACAAAGACGGACTGATTAACACGTGCAGCGGGATCCCCGCGAATGTGACTTTGTGTTTGGTGGAGAGCAGGTGAGGCCGAGCCCGACACAAAGCTCTTGACAATCATTTGTCTTCTCTTTAAACACCCCCCCCCCCCCCGCCCCCCCCCAAAAAAAAATGTTATGCCAAAATTGTGAATGCAGTTATTTCAAAAAACAAGTTGAATCACTTAGCACATATTATCTTCTCCGACAACAATACGCCACATCATTTTTCCATCGGAACTCTTTTCTGTTTGACGTTTTTTTACGCGTCTGATTTACCTTTTTGTTCTTCTTTTGTCGTTCATAATCGCGGCCGCGCTGTTTAACATAGACACTTTAACCTAGAAAAAGCACACGAATGCAACGGGGACGAGATGAAAGCGCGCTCCACCTCAACTTAAGGCAGCCATTTAGCATGAACGCTCTGGAATAGAAAGGCAAAATCAGTGGCTTTTCAAAAGGTGTTCGGATCCTTTTGAACAGATGAATGCGTGTTAGTGGGAAGAGTTTTTTTCTTCTTCTTTCTTTATCATCGCAAACAGAGTGATTGCGACAACAACGATTTTGTCTTGATTTCTAACGGTACGAAACAAAACAATGTAAAATCAGAGAGAGCGACGTCCTACGCGACAGACCTCCGTGTAATTGACACACGATCCAAAGAAACGGTGACAGTAGAGATGAGCAGTGGAATGAAATTGCGCAGGCTTTTATTTTTTTATTTTCAGTTTCGGTGCCGAAAGACTCGACGACCCAAAAAAAATAAAATAAATCAAGCTGGTACTCCGCTATTCGGGTCCTTGTGATCCCTCCCTAGCCATCAGACCAGAAACTTCAACCGGACCCTCCACTCGTGTTGCCACGGTGACACAGAACAGAGCACTTAGCTTCTATAGGACGTGCAGCCGGCAGTGGGCTGTGACCTCGTTGTACCTCCGGGAGGGGAGACAGGCCTTGGAAGACGAGACAGACCGTCTCTAACCTAACACCCCCCCCCCCTCCCCGGACGCTCCGCGAAGGCCTCAAGACTCACAAGGCTGTCCCCCCCCCCCTCCCTCGCGAGAACCTGTGACACTGCTAAAAGCCAGGGCCTTGTCTGGAGGTCAGTGTGAATGGGAGGCTGGGAAAAAAAAAAAAAAGAAGTCTCAGGGGTGAGGAAAGAAGGCGCGTTACAGCACTAAGAACTAACAAAAGACTCGCTGGTAAAGATTTGTGAAACAGCTTTCGTTGATGCTGGACTTCGTTCAATAGCCTGTTGCGTAATGCTGCGTGTCAGCCATGAGAATTGTACCATTCATGATTTATTATAACCAAAACTGCACGAGTACGTGTCAAAGTGCTTTCTGTTAAATGCTAAATAGTTCAATTTACCGTGATCCTGTAAAATGGAAACGTTAACAAAAGTTTCAGTCCATTTGATAAAAGAAGAAAAACTATTTCAAACGCTGTTAATCAATTCTATTGAACCCTTTGAGGGGATTTTGATGGATTTTTCCAGATATGTTCAATTGAATCCTCAAAAATAAACATTGGAGTATGTACTTTTTAATTTTTCCTGAATACTTTGTGTCACACTATACAGTGTAACACATTATCAAAATAAAATGGAATAATACAAATGCTGATTTACGCATGACACAAGGTGAATTGACTGTAGCTTCAATTAAAAGATTATAATTTGTTCTTTTGACTTCTGTTACGAGCGAGTTTTAGCTTCTTTTTTTTTAAATGTCTGGTTTTGTGAGCAATGAGTTGTACTTCAGAGAACAAATGCAGACATCAAAAGGATTGTATTTTATGGTATTGTGGTAGCAGGGAAGCTTGATTCAAGAAAATCATAATTATTTATCTTTAGTATTACATATTCATGTGTAAATAAGCAACAATCAAAGTAAAAAAAAAAAAAGGAAAGCATGTGCTTAAAGTGTTAAAGGCAACAACAAAAAATAACCCAATTAAATTAAATAAGACATAACATAAAGTGCATTAATATGTCAACGTCTACACCAGTGGAGCAATATGAATAAGGCCCACCTGATTTGAGTGACTATACCAATCAGCACATGAAGCAAAAAAAAAAAGAACCGTACACATAAACCATCTGCATCCATATAACTTGGACCACTGACACGCTTGTCCACTTATGAGAACAAAATCTCCCCTTTTGGAAAATGAGGAAAAAAACCTTCACGGGCTTAAGTGTTTCAGGTATATGATCTCAGTAATATCACGTTGGCCGCTGTGCAGCGCGGACGCCGGTAGAGAGAGTCATCCGTTATCTTGTCATCCTCGCGGCTGGGATTCCATAAAGGGAAGTGGTTAAGATGATAATGAAAACAGGCCGAGAGTCCGACCACTATGAATATAAAAATGTTGGGAAAATCTGCATGACAGTCCTTTCGAAAAGTGCGGTTGCTAAGGAGGGCGTTTATGTATATTAACCCTGTAAAGTAGCCTCTTTAAATTCATGAGAATCAGCAAGTTTACCTTCCTCTCCTCTCATCCCCCATCCAATCCAAACTCTCTGCACAATAAATAATTTCATCTCTCCATCGCCAGCTCCACAGGTTCACTTTTCACCTCGGCTCTTCAAATGGAAAAGTTTCCCCCACTTCTCTGCCAACTTTTTCCGCCTGTGTGCCAGCATTGGAGATAATGTCGTATGGTTTAAAAAGAAAAAAAAGAGAAAAGAAACAACTCATAACTCTCGTCATAGGCGGACATTTCACAATCTCTACAAGTGCTCTTAAAAAAAAGAAATCACATCCATTTTTTTCGACGGATAATTCCACGCAAGTCACCCGGCTTCTCTACGCTCGCTCCAGTTCTCGTTACCCGGCGGGTGTGTGTGTGTTGTTGTTTTTTCCCCCCGTACGCGGTACTTCTGATTGTGACACGGAGGTCGTGTTTTGTTTGCGGACAAGAAATAATGAGATACAACAATATTAAAAAAAAAAAAAATCTAACATCGACATACTGTTCTAAACTCAGCGACTTTAACGGTGAGCGCCGCCGGAGGCTGCTCTTCTTCTCCTCGGCTAATTACGGTGGCATGACATCCGCGTGGGCAGCGGGGTCGTTAATGCTAAGAGACCTGGGGGTGCTGTTTTTTTTTTCTTTTCCCAGCAGAGCGATGTGTTAATGTATACACGCAAACAAACACTCCAACTTTTCAAGCATATGAATAAAATCCACGGCTGCCAATAATCAAGGCATTTAAAAACAAAGAAAAAGGATAACCGGATAATGTGTAGGAGAGATATTGAGCTCTGAGCATTGTCAGCGTGTTATATGAGGAAAATACGAGAAAACCAACACCCTGACAGCGAAGGCGTGTGTGTGTGTGTGTGTGTGTGTGTGTGTGTGTGTGTGTGTGTGTTGTGAGGGAGATCTGGGTGACCTTCAGGGAACAGGTGTTGGTGTCAGCATTTACTCTGTCACGGCACATTGAGCAGCATTGTACAAACACACACAGGAGAGGGAGGGGTGAGGGGGGCGGAGAGGAAACATGCGATGGTGCATCAAAAGGATTTACGGGGGGAGATTCTTATTTGATACCAAAAAGACATATTAGATGTGGAATACGTCGGCACACAACACACACACACACACACACACGCCAGTGTAGAAAGTTACTTTCTACCGCGTCTGATGTGTGTAACTAATTTATTAATCAAATACTGTAATGAATTGCCATTTTTTAAATGAATATTACTTGAATATCTCCAATCTAATGCTATTTTATACTTGTTAAAGTAGATGTAGTTACTATTTACTTTTAGGAAAGGCGTTGTCTGATTTCCAGACCCGATCGGTCAAGGCCCCGGGTTACCAACTATATATATATATATATATCCCCTCAAACAGCAAGAGCTGAAAGAAGAAGTTACTGATTATTTTTCAGATTCAAATTCGACAAAAAAGGAAAATAAAACCAGTTGATAGCACTTCCACCACTCTAAAACTTCTGAAACTTTAATTTAAATAACTGTTCAAGGCCTAAACAGATAATAAACTCAACAAGAAAAGTCTTGTTAGAAAATGTAAAAAAAAACCAATTAAATTCTAACCACAGTAGTAAAATCGACTACAGCTTCAACAGTAAAATCCTCATATTGGTATTAACAATATAATGTATAATAATAAAAAAAAAGGCTTGTATGTTAGTGTTATTATTCTTCTGTATTTTTACTTAAAAGTAGGATTCGAAGTGCAGGACCCTTTAAAGAATGTGGGTTTTATTCTCCGGAAGGCTTTCTTTCTTTCTTTTTTTTACACAATTGCAAGCATTATTAAATCTAAAAAAGACCAGAGAAAGATTAAGAGAAACAGTGTAGACATGGATTCACTGTTATACGAGAACCTGTGAAGATGTGCTGTTGTCCTCTCAGCAACAACAAGGAGGGGAGCTTAAACACAGCACAGCAGAAGTCCTTGAATGTAGATTAGCCGGTAATAGAATTCTCCTTCATGTCCTCATTATTTAGTGGGTTGGTTAGGAGGGATGTTTTACAGTCGCTGCACAGGTGGTTTATAGGTGCAAGTAGCCGAGCATCTGTTGAACCCGCGACAAGAATCGCACGCCATGTTGCGTCAGGCTCAATTGCTTTCAATTCCCCCAGAAACATTTGTCTGGACTTTTGTAACAAGCGGATCAATAAGGGGTAAATAAAGACGGAATACCCAGCGATATCGTTCCAGTCAGCCACCGATAATCGCTCACGCCAGCAGAACCGGCTGCGTTATCCACAATGCACCTGTTCAATGTTTCTATCCATTCTGAGCAAAAGAAGAAATGATTTAGTCTTTAAATTAAGCTGTGTGTGTGTGTGTGCAGGGTTTTTCTGCAAGGGAAATGTGCACAATATACCATACTTCATGTGCCTGTGCACTGTTTGTCATGTCCCAGCCTCTGCATTCGGGAGCGTAATGAGATTTCTGGTCCCGCTAATCGCTTCAATTTTGGATTTTTTTTTTCTCCCCCTCATCCCATTGTCGACGGAGGGAAAACACACTCACTCACACAAATCTGTGTTTAAGAACAGATCAAAAGCGTCTGTAATCTCTAGCTTAGGATGCGGATCTTGGGAACCGGTGGCGCTTCTTCTTCGTGCGAGATGCACTCATTTCCCAAGTTAATTATTGCAGCTGCTAAGACAATGAAATGCCTTAAGCGAGAGAAGAACAGTGGAAAGGGAATTAGAGGCGTCAGGTCATTTGAGTGGAGCAACTTTAGGTAAAACACTTTAAAAACATTTTTTAAGTATCTACCCCAATTAACTAAGTTTGAATTTGAGACAGCCCCATTGTTTTCTGAAGTATAAACCATTTAAGTATAGTATAGTATAGAGCAGGTTTCAGTATTGAGACCTGCATTGTTTCTGCATGCTGGATAGAAACGACAAATCAAAACGCTGATTTCCAGCAGTTCACCCCACAATTACAATGTTACGGTTAATGATGCGCTAACGCTTTCCCGCTACTCCGGGTAACGAGTATGACCGTTGCACAACGTTCAACCATGACTAGCTCCAAATCCACACGTAAACAGAACTATTAGCCTAATGACTCAACGTTAGCTCAGCAGAAATGAAGACGTAGATCAGCTATTAGTGCTGATTGCACATATATTAACCAGAGGTTTGTCAGTGTTCAAAGGATGTGTTAAAAACAACAACGAAGAAGTGAAATTCGAATCATTTTTAATGGATCCGTTAATAATTAGATTGCAGAGCACCTGTGTGTTTTTTAGAATGAGCCTTTCAATCTCGACAGCGTGACACATTTTTGAGAAGCTATAGTTTCACTGAATACGTTCAGCATAACAATCCAAATAAAAAATGACACCGCATGTATTTCCTGTTGTAATCACGCTGCATGTTGTGGCTGCGCACACTGAATAGCAAAAGGGAAGACAAAACAAGGCAGGAGGGAACGAGATGCGATGTCGAGTTTCTGAAAACGTTTCAGTTTTTCCTCGTTCCTCTCTCTATTCCTTTTTTTTTTTTTTCCTCGGCTGTATTTTTTTCCGGAAGAACATGAGATTCAGCAAACAACAACAACCGCTGTGAGCAAACAAACGGCACAGGCAGTCGTCATTGTAACTTATCGGTGATGGATGACGACGTCGCCCTGAAAAACACACCGTAACAAAATATTCTCTTGTTGTTGTAAATGCTGTTCTTGCAAATAAGAGCAAACTATCTTCCCGGAGCCCGAGTGACACTCTAAAACAAGCTGCAGACTCTTCGCACATTTCATGCGCTCCGTTATCTGGGGAGAGAACACAGCATGCAGTCAAATGAATAACTCAATAAGTCTCTTCCTCTCTTATCTGATCTTGTGACGGATGTATTTAAAGCGGAGACGCTGTTCAGATAATTAGCTTCGGTGAGAAGAACACTATTAAGTAGATCTATAACCCCTAGCCAACGCTTTCCTTCCCTCCTCCCCAAACAGGATTGTGTTGCATGTGTGATCAAAAATGGTCACCAGGGAACTGTGAAAAAATTAATTGAACAACTATGAACAGCTCCAGTTGCAAATAAAAGTCTTCTGCATTTCCTAAATCAATAAAAGCTGGGCAGTAACATACGCCGCGTGCGTGCTTCCGATAGACACCTGCCCCTCTGAGCGCTTTTTTTTTTCCGTTAGCATATACCGCGCATTAAATATCCGTGTCTCCTAAAACGTCACAGTTTTTTCGCCTCTGAAGTGTCTCAATTACCACCGATGCTATCGAGAGCCTAAGTGAGCCCCCGCGTGGGGCGGAGGTTGCGGGGCGTTTGTTAAGTGGGCCTTTGTCGTCGTCGAGTTTCAGGGTTAATGCGAAGTGTGGGCTAATCCACTGGCCACTCGATAGCTTTAACAGCGCATGAAATCTCTTTTGTTAGTAAACCCTGTGCTTCGGGCCATATCTGAAATTGATCACTGTTCGCTCTCTCGCCACGGTGCTTTGGAGGAAGGAGTATCGACAGACGTCCGCGTGAAGGGAAACAGAGGTTGATAGAGGCTGATGGGAGGAGGTTATAGACGCAGAACAGAGTGGGAACACCACTAAGGGAAGGGGTGTCTGTTGTATGCACTGCTTTTCTATGATGACTGTAAATTAAATATCTTAAGGTTTTGTTCAGTCGCTTAAACAAAACAAGGCAAATTGAAAATGTGACCTCGCAATGGCCATTTGTCACTATTTTCCGGCCTTTTCTATACATTTTTAATTATTTATCGATTAAAGGCACCACTTTTACTTCCATAAATAAGGACTCACAGTGTTGGGAATTGTAGGATCCAATGGTGTTGGAGCTTAGCCTCCAACACCACTGGATCCTACAATTCCCAACATGCTACCTAGCTTTCTTTCAATAGACCCTGGTAAATGCTAATTTTCTTAGCATTTAATTTTTAAATTGTTCTTTTTTTAAGGCTTTCTATTTTAAAAATGTATGTTTTTTTCGAAATCAAAGCAGAGTATACCCAAATAACGTGATTTTTTTCTTTTTTTTCAAATTTGAGAAAGCTCCTCCCGAGCTACATTATACAACATTTAGTACAACTTGGGACAATAAACTGCTTTTCATTTGAAGAATTGATGGGGGGGGCGCTTTAAAACGGAAACATAACGGACACATTAGTCGCATCGTAATCATTACTTGCGGCGCTGCACTCGACAACAAAATCCTCATTGAGATTTTATTGGAACGATACACTGTGGAGAGTTGCAAACATGCACCCCGCCGCGGAAGCAAATATCGAGACAGATGTTAGTTTGACGGTTGCCCGGATTATCCGTAGTCTCAGTGCTGCTGACATACGCAGGATTTGGCATTCGTAATGTCCAAAACGTCCATCAGAAATCCCACGAGCACTCCAACTTCCTGCTTTCACTGTAATTGCTTTATCGCAGCGGCTGCCAAGATTTAGAAGAAGAAGAAGAAAAATCACCACGTTTTTATTCTATTTCTTTAAGCGAGTGTAGCACGTACGCAGATTTTATGCATTCCCCATCACCTCTTGCTCGCATAAAAAGTAAGACGTATTGTTTTCAAGAGGAGAAAGCAGGTGCAGGAAAGGCCTGCTTGTTTCGCAACAGCACGGCGACACAGATGCTGGAGAGAAGCGGAGTGAGTGTTTGTATTGAGTGCTCCGGCGCCCCGTCATGATTCTTAAACTGTGGAAGGATGGATCGTGAGCTGGGAATGAACAAATGTGTGGGATTCAATACGCTTTGGCTTCCCTCAGTTGAACTCTTCAACTGGAAAATGGTTGACTAATAGCATTAAGCACCAAAATGACAAATGCAAGGTTGTATATTCACAATGCCCAGGGCGGCCGTACATTAATAACTCTTTGGGACATTTACTGAGCTGAAAAATTGATTTTTTTTCCTTCTTTTTTTTTGTGTACCTTTTCAAGGACACAGCGCTCCAAAGACGTCCAGAATAAATCATTAAAAAGTTGCACCAAAAATCTGCCCATTGTGTTCAGCGTACATCGAAAGCCCATATGGTGTTTTGTTTGTGCGGTGAAAAAAAATACACACTGCAATTGTGTTTCCCCCGGAAACCAACCATCGTACCCATCAGAGCGCTATCGGTCCGTGCTTTATTTGTGCCTGTTTGACAAGAGACAATCCTCTGATAAGTCAGCAGGCCTCCACGTTGAATCGGTCGATTCCTACGTTTATGTGTCGTTATGTACATTGCTCTGCACCACTTTGATGCCACATTTTGTTCCCAGAACACAGCTTTCGTGCTTTTTTTCCGTCTATTTGATATTTTGCCAGTGACTACGGAGGCAAATCCAACAGATGTTTCCAAGGCCACTGGAGTGAAACCAGCAAACACTCATTTGATTGTGTGTTTTTTTTTTTTTTTTTTTTGGCAGCGATCGGTACTTTTCGTGCCCAGAGAGCACCACGGAAAGAAACCGTGATGGGGGGGGGGGGGGGGGGGGGGGGGGGGGGTATATAAAGTTCTGGTGTGGTGGTGCGTGCTCCCGGTATGAAAAAAATAAAATCAGCAAACTGTGAGCTTTGAGTGACTGACAGCTGATGGGTTTGTGTCAAAGATCTGTCTGACTGTCTCCGAAGCATTTCTGTGTGCATGTGTCTCTCAGCTCCAATCGGCCATGTTTCTGACTATGATCAATGAGCCTGGCCCGCCTCCCCCCCCCCCTACCCTCCCTTACCAAATCTTCCACAGCACCTTCTGATCAACGGTCGCCTCTGGGGCGGGCTGCTATACGTTGGGGGAACGGCGTCATGCATCTGTGACACATGACAAGTGCGAGTTCAGCTCTGATCCGTTTTTTACTGGAAAAGAATCGTTCGCTGCAGAAAAACGCAGCTGTGTGTCGCGCAGGTTCGCAGCTCGATTGCTGTGATCCGTCTCCCTGGCTGGCTTCCTCCTCAGCGCAGACGTCTCCTCTCACACACACACACACACTACCCGTTTATTTATTTAATTCTTTAATGAGCTGACCTTAACGAGCGCTGACAGCGCGTCTGGCGTCGAGGCCTCCTCATCACTGTCACCGGAACGACCTCCTCCCAAGTGACAAACGTGTGTCTAAATGGGGATGTGAGAGGCTGCTGGGCTATGTTTAACTAGCAGGGCACCTACAGAGACAGCCTTGTCTGAGAGGTTGGCTTCACACTTTCAATCCTGCCTCTCAATTGTTCTTTTTTTTTCTTCTCCCTTTCCTGGTGCTTGATTGTGGAGAGATTTTGGGGTGTGAGATGAAAGCCATGTTGTCAAGCTGTCGGCTTCTACGCTTGACACACACTTGGAAGTTGAGTAGGTGCCATTGGAGGTGGGGGGTGGTGGGGGGGAGGTGGGACTTGTGATGTTACAGACAATCGCTCTGCTTCAATTCCCTGTGTCATCTCTCCTGCAGATTATAAAGACAGTGTGACCTGCCTCTGCTTCCACTGAGAGACGTAGAGGACTTGATATGTGTTTGGCTCCGCCTCTCACAGATGCAACAATAACGCCAGAAACTGGATGGAAAATGTCGATATTATGAGCGAAAAACAGATGTTTTTCAAGTAGACGCAAAAAAAAAAACAATCCAGCCTCTCTCATATTTTATTTTTTTTTTTTTTTTTTTTGGTCCTCCTGAATCTCCCGGTGTGGTAACAGATGAGGCCGGTGTGATAGACCGTTTCTGTCAGGGTTACCTTAGCGGAGGAATAATGACGCCTCCTGCTAGAATTAGACTGATGAAACCATTAATTCTGTAAACACAAATTGCACTGAACTTTTCAAATCCCCAACAAACTACGATGGCAAACACTAATGAACAATTTATCTCAATGAATTCATTTGTTTCTCATTAGTCAGCAGTGCAGTCATTGTCGGGGTTCTGCATGTGCATTGTGTGCGAGTCTCTCCCCCGAGTACTTACAGGAACTGGCCACATTTTCCTCCTCTCTGCTTTTATCAGCGATTCTGTTTGGTAAAATATGAGCGCTGCTCTACTCAGGCTGCAGATGACTAACAAGGAACTGTGTTCCAGTAATTCAACATGTTCTGTTAGACTTTGCATTAGCGACCGAAGCATTTTTCTAGTGTTTGAAGCACATATGTCATCGGGAAAGCGGCACACTCTGTGATGTACAAAAAGATATTAATTGACCTGTCGAGGGGGAGAATGTAGACGTAGAATAGGAGAAGAGCAGACAGTCCTATGCAACACAACATAGCAGGGGGTGGTCAGAGCGGCAGCCATTTTTATACTGTTGCCATCGCAACCGCTGTAACGGGCTAACTTCTATATAAACTAAACGGAGTTAAGTCGCAAACTCACTGGCGATGTTTAGCAGAAAGGACTAAAACGTGTATTAATGTTACGAAGTGGAGCGAAAGCAAAGTAATGCAAAGATTTAACAACGTAATGCTTCTTCTGAAACCAGAGTAGCATTAAAGCGTGGCTGATTTAGCTAGCTAGCTAGCTAGCATACTGCTGGCATGCTTACTAATTATGCCATCTTTTTTTATTTATATCACTCTAAATAAAGCTACAGCTGGTTAGCTTAGCTTATTATAAAGACTAGAAACAGCTAGTCTGGCTCAGTCCAAAAGTAATCAAAACCACCTTCCAGTTCTTCTTAAACTCACTAATAAACACAATATATCACGTCTGTTTAATCCTTACAAAAACCTGTAAAAGTGACAAGTTGGGGTTTATTGGGGGTCTTTATGTGCTATCTATGTGTATCTATATACATACACATACATGTAAATATATATATATATATAAATATATATAGAGAGAGATTAAATATATGGTCATAAACAAAACTACTGATTCACATTTAGTTTTCTATTGTCTATAGTACACATCATTTTAGTCTGTGCAACTTTATGTTGTCCTTCTTTCTTCTGCTACAAGTCTTAACCTGACAAAACACATTTTAAGGGGCAGCAACCGAACAGAAGCTCAAAGCATTCTCTAATATGTCTTCTTTCTGTTTTTGCAGCTCCAACACCAACAATAGGGGTGACGAGGTCTGCGCTGTTTGTCTCTCAGGTCTTTTTTAAAAACAACTCCACCATCTTTTCACAGCAGCAGAAGCTGGATAACACTGGAGCTGTTTCTCTTAACATCACATCTAGATATAAGTGCACGTGTGTGTGCTGACGTAAACACACCACTCTGATTCAACAGATGGTATCCATGGAGAAAAAACTCCCACTAGCTAATTATTTTTTATTCTTCCTCCGTTTGCTCTCACTTCAGTCTCTGTTGCCATTTTCAATAAGTTAAAATGACAAAATTACCCATATAGGTAATTAAATACATGCTCAAAAATAATTTGCATTAAAAAAAAGATGCACATATGCATGACAGTGGACAAAAATAACCCACAAGGTCCATTCAGTCGCTTTTCCGGAGCTCTCTCCATAAGAGTGAATGTGATTTATTTTTGTCTGAGAAAATGACACGTTAAGATGAGCACTTCACATCTTCAGCCATCCGCTAATGAAAAAGTGTGTGATATGTATTTGAAAGCTCTTTTTGTGTGATATGGTTTGTAGCAGCTCTTGTACTAAGTGGACCTTTTGTTGAGGTTGTTCTTGTCAGCACAAAGTTATTTGCAGGGCAACATCGGACCGGGACCTTCTGCCCTCCGACTGCTCCCCCTGTTGAATGCTCTGCGATAAGCCACAAGGTCCAGAATCAGGACGGCGGTCTGCATATCTGATTAACCCACTTGTTAAATATTGATCCAAAAAGTATTTTTTTTAACCATGCAGTTGAAGTGTAATCGTTCATGTTAGCATGAAAAGTAAATCATAATAAACTGCTGCAGGCAAAACATTTATACAGTTTACTGCAGATAACTTAATTTAATGTCAGGCTATCCACGACGGTTGCACAGTAGCATTAATGGAATAAGAAGAATATACAATACGCTTTAGTACACATTAGGGATGGGCGTCGTTTATCGATACTAATACTCTTATCAATACCGCTCATCTGTTCGTTATCGAGACTCGTATTGATTCTTTTTTTTATTGTGAGGGGGAAAAAAAAGACAAATTAAGAAAAGAATCGTCATTGCTTTAATATTCTTGAACGTCAACAAATATTCTTTCTGGAGCAGCAATACAAAAAGTTCCCAAATCTTTCAAATATATTAGCTGAGTGATTAGCTTTAATTTATTAGCCTATTCTTATAAGCAAACTCTGCATGCCATCTGTCTGCCACGATGTGTGTCTCACGCTGTACACTGTACCGTGTGTGTGTGTGTGTGTGTGTGTGTGTGTGTGTGTGTGTCAAAGTACAGCACGACTCCGCCCCTCGTGCAAAGACAAGCATAGAGACCAAAAGGGGAGGTTTGCAACGCTGCTATTTTCCGCAGAGAGCTAAATACAGTATTTAACTCTCGGACCTTGTCGTTACTCCAGGTTTTTTACCAATTTAGAACCGGTTCCCTCGCACACGCAGACACATACGTTGCTCTTCTCCGTGAAAGGTTTTTTTTTTGGGGCCGTTTTTCCTGATCCGATGTGAGGTCCTGGGACAGGGATGTCGTATGTGTACAGATTGTAAAGCCCTCTGAGGATGATTTGTTATTTTTTTTTATTTTGGGGCTATACAAAATAAACTGAATTGAATAAGTACGGAAAATTATAAGATCGTTCGTGTATTTTCTCCAGGAAACTCAAAAAATCCTGGCCAGAAATTTTTTTTTAAAAAGTACT
>NC_046972.1:20826978-20921978 GCF_009769545.1 Cyclopterus lumpus | reverse complement strand
GAAAAGAAGAAGAAAGATAAGGTAAAAATCTGCTTCGGCTTAATGGCATTGCATCGTTTCCTAGATTGTTATTTTAATGTTTGTTGCTTCTGTTCAGGTCCAACCTTTATCTTTGGAAGAGCTTCTAGCTAAGAAGAAGGCAGAAGAGGAAGCGGAGGCAAAGGTGAGTTTCCTCAGGTTCACATTTGTCTTTACCTTTTTTAAACTGACCATTATTGTTCCCCTCACTTTACTTCTTTTATATTTTTGCCCTTGTCAGCCCAAATTCCTCTCTAAAGCGGAGCGAGAAGCTGAGGCTCTGAAACGGCGGGAGCAACAGACGGAGGAAAAGAGGAAGCTGACGGAAGATGAGAGGAAGAAGAGGAGGATGTTCCAGGACATGGGGAGAAAGATGATGGGTGTGTATCAGGCGCTCGTTCAATCAATTTTAAAACGATCCGCATGAAGTTTATAGAAGCAAAATGATGGGAACTGAGTGTGTGTTTACAGAGGACCCCCAGGAAAGGGAGAGACGTGAGAGAAGAGAGCGAATGGAGCGAGACAACAATGGAAATGAAGACAATGACGGAAGACAAAAGCTCAGAGAGGAGAAGGATAAAAGCAAAGAACTCCACGCCATCAAGGTAAGTCGCAGGAGAGCAGAGGAAATGGTGGCGGTGTCCGGCAATTTGTTAGAGTTGCATTAAACTGAGTCTGAAGCCTGATTCGGACCTCCAAACTCCTTAAATCCTTAAAGAAATGTCTTTATATTTTAAAGTAGATCCCTGAGTTTTTCCAAAAAGATGCTTCTCATAGTTAAGATTTTCAATCAGCTCGGTGTGAAATTGGTCTCAAGTAAGAAAGTGACGGAAGGTAAAAATAAATTTAAGAAAGGAAACATGTTCACACCCATATTTCCAATGGGAACGTTTATGCTGTAAAAATAAATAAAGCCCAACAAGAGAGCAAGACCTGTTAACATTTGGTATTCAAGCATCGCAAAAACATCAAAATGTCGACCTTCTTAACCACCATACACCTGTGTATTAAAATCCAACATTTGAATCATGTAATTTACCAAATGAAATGTCCTTTTTAAAGGAGCGGTACCTCGGCGGGGTCAAGAAACGCCGGAGAACTCGCCACCTGAATGACAGGAAGTTCGTGTTTGAGTGGGACGCTTCTGAAGACACCTCGGTCGACTACAACCCGATGTGAGCAAACACCGACACATTGTAACCCTTGAATTGAAGCCGATATTTAAAAACATATTTTTTTGTATGTGCACCAGTCTCAACAACGTGATGTTCCCAATCTGTCTCCCAGTTACAAAGAAAAGCACCACGTGCAGCTGTACGGGCGAGGCTTTATCGCCGGCATCGATTTGAAGCAGCAGAAAAGAGACCAGTCCCAATTCTACGGTGACCTGATGGAGAACAGGCGTACGCTGGAGGAGAAGGAGCAGGAGGAGTGAGTTCAACATGGAGACCATCAGCTCCGTTTGTTTCTTTTTTCAAAAGCAAAAGCATCTGTGAGAAGAAGCCAATTATTATAATTCTGATCTCTCCTCTCAGAGTAAGACTGAAGAAGATGCGTAAGAAGGAAGCGAAGCAGCGCTGGGACGACAGGCATTGGTCTCAGAAGAAGCTGGAAGAGATGACGGACAGAGACTGGCGAATCTTCAGAGAGGACTACAGCATCACCACCAAGGGAGGAAAGATCCCGAACCCCATCAGGAACTGGAAGGAGTACTCGCTGCCCGACCACATCCTGGAGGTCATCGACAGCTGTGGCTACAAGGTCGGCAAACTGAGTCTCCATTTCATCAGAGGAATATGAACTTTTATAACTTTGACAAGGAAATTAAGCTTTTCTTTTATTGTCTGCTGTGCACAAAACGAAAGGTAGGATTCTCCGAAAAATCGGACTACTGACTTTTCTCTCTTTCAAATCCAGGATCCCACTCCGATTCAGAGGCAGGCCATTCCTATTGGTTTACAGAACCGTGACATCATTGGTGTGGCCGAGACGGGTAGCGGTAAAACGGCTGCCTTCCTGATTCCACTGCTTGTCTGGATCACCACCCTGCCGAAGATCGACAGGTAACACAGTCCGCTCAAATAATATCAAGTAAACACCGTGTCTCACTAAATGTTTACATTGAAAAACATTCAATTAAATTATCCACTTAACGTCTTATTACGCTTGTCTGTTCGTGCAGGATTGAAGACTCGGACCAGGGTCCTTATGCCGTGATCCTGGCTCCGACTCGTGAGTTGGCGCAGCAGATTGAGGAGGAGACCCTAAAGTTCGGTAAACCTCTCGGCATCCGCACGGTGGCGGTGATCGGAGGAATCTCCAGAGAGGACCAGGGCTTCCGTCTCAGGATGGGCTGCGAGGTGAGACGTCCAGCATTTACACTTGTTAATTCTTTTGGAAGAGAAGAAAAGACACTGAAATAGTAACTAAACATCTAGCAGGCACCCAATCCACTAAAGTCTCTTTGCTCTGTGAATATTTAGAGCCTTAATTCACCTTAATTCACTTTATTTCTAAATATCTCTGTTGCCCGTCGCGAATAAACATCCTTAAATCTGCCCAGAAATGACAGAAAAGAAAGACACTACTCATGACTTCAGAACTTGCCTGACAATCATGTGATTTCTGTCTGTACGGCAGATTTACACTTCAAACAGGATCTGCTAATGGGCTAATTCTGCATACTTTTTAATGGTACAGATGTGCCAAAGCTCACAGCTTCTAAGGCTGGATATCCTGTCTGGTTAAAGTAGATACAAGTTTTTCCTTCTCTTAACAGATTGTCATCGCCACCCCCGGTCGTCTGATCGACGTGCTGGAGAACCGCTACCTGGTTCTGGGCCGCTGCACCTACGTGGTCCTCGACGAGGCCGATCGTATGATCGACATGGGCTTCGAGCCCGACGTCCAGAAGATCCTGGAGTACATCCCGGTGACCAATCAGAAACCGGACACCGACGAAGCGGAGGACCCGGAGAAAATGATGCTGAACTTTGAATCTGGGAAACATAAATACAGACAAGTATGTTTCGTCCGTCGAAAAACATAATCCGCGTTCACAATGTGTCGCCGCCAGGCGCTCTCGCTGTTTTGTTTGTGTTTTTAATGCTTTAATTATTTTGTTGTTCTTTTCAGACGGTCATGTTCACGGCCACTATGCCCGCAGCTGTGGAGCGACTGGCCAGGAGCTACTTGAGACGTCCCGCTGTGGTGTACATCGGGTCTGCCGGCAAACCTCACGAGAGAGTCGAACAGAAGGTGTTGCTGATGTCCGAGGGAGAGAAGCGGTGAGTCGGACGCGAGCGTACAAACTGTAAACACAATTTCTCTCGTTTTTAAAACAAAAATGCCAATCTGAACGGTTTTCTTTGATTGTCTGTGTGATGCAGGAAGAAGCTGCTGGAGGTGTTGTCGCGTGGCTTCGAGCCTCCCATCATCATCTTCGTCAACCAGAAGAAGGGTTGCGACGTGCTGGCGAAGTCTCTGGAGAAGATGGGGGTAAGTCGCCGCAACAAAACACATTTTAGATGTGTCCGTTAAATAAGTAAAACATTCTTAGCTATTTAATTTTCCCCAGACAGTTGGTGCAAACGTGGTCAAATTAATGTATAACTTAAGTAATGACCGTGAGCCTGAGCTGTATTTTGCTAATACATACATACAAATGTGTGCTAACCATCCTGTTAACATTAATGGCTGTAGTGAGCATGTTGGCGTCATAGTCCTGTGACGGATCTGCATTAGACTCCCTTAAAAAGCTCTGAGCTGGATTTCCTCCTGTAAATATAAAACGAAGCGTAACCTCAGTCGTGTTCCTCTTCACGCAGTACAATGCTTGCACGCTGCACGGCGGCAAAGGCCAGGAGCAGCGAGAGTTTGCCCTCTCCAACCTCAAGGCGGGAGCCAAAGACATCCTGGTGGCCACGGACGTTGCTGGTCGAGGTATCGATATCCACGACGTCTCCATGGTCCTCAACTACGACATGGCTAAGAACATCGAAGGTGAGAGGAGCTTCGTCCTCGGCGTTTTGTTTATTCTTTTTTTTCATCCTTGTTAAGAATTCGCCACGTACAATATACCTTTTTCGTGTCGTCCGCCTGCAGATTACATCCATCGTATCGGTCGTACTGGTCGTGCGGGTAAGAGCGGTATGGCCTTGACGTTCCTCACCAAAGAGGACTCGGTGGTGTTCTACGACCTGAAGCAGGCCTTCCTCGAGAGCCCGGTCTCCACGTGTCCCCCAGAGCTGACCAACCACCCGGACGCTCAGCACAAACCTGGAACCATCCTGACCAAGAAGAGACGCGAGGAGACCATCTTCGCCTGATTCCTCCAGACTGTGTCCACACAAACTGGACTTGCTACACACACACACACACACACACACACACACACACACACACTCAGTCTCAAACTGTTTATTTGCGTTGTAGCTGTACACAATGTCTATTTTGCATTCTGGATTTGGTCTCCAGGTATTTTACTCCCATTTCTTTAGTTCTTTCTTCACCTCGGCTCCCTCGCTCTCGGCCTGTTGTCGTTGACTGGTGCAGGAATCCTCGCCGTACTGGTTTAGGGGATTTTAGGACTCAAACGTGGGCGGTTTCTCATCCATCCGTGTGTGTGTGTGAATTTGAATATTTCTACTCATTCAACTATGTGGACTCAGTGATAAATGTTCTGTTCTGCTTCTCTAAGCATGAAGTGATGATGTAACTGATCTGCACTGTATAGCTGCTGCTCTTCAGTTATCAAATGAGATCAATACCAGCCAAGGATGTAAGTGAGTGATATGTTTTATTGATTATCCAGGTGACCATAATTTCAGATTCCTCTTTTGTTTAAGAGACCAATCCCAGAAGTGACGGGGATTTTCTTTAGCTTCAGATGCATCCTCTGACCTAAATTGTGATTCATCCTTTTAAATATAAACATTTGTATGAAGTGACGTCTGGCTCGTGACTTCCTAGAAAGACTCAGAGTCAGGCCATTCCTATTGGTTTAGACTCGCGTATAAAAGAGCAAACTTCACGCGCCCGAACATCAAGGATACATGACTTGTTCACAAAACCATTATTTTTTTTAATTTTAATTTTTTAACTGTTTTGATCTTGTCAAGTCAAAAGCTTGAGTCTGGCCTTTTTTTTTTTAAAATTTTTTTTAAACAAACCAAAGCATTTACATCAGAACCCCTTCAAAAAGCAATACATTAGAAACACAAAATGTATAGTATGTCCTTGAATTACCTGCCAAACTTGATTTAATTCTAATTATGATCAAGCCATGTCACCAATAAAGGCTTTTATTCAGAATTCCTCCCACGCTGCAAGAAGTTTGCTCGTTTAAAGTTGCGTTTCTTTTCTTTTTTTCATCTCTGAAAAAGCAGTCAGAGTATCTCTCAGACAGCAGCTGCCAACCTCCATCTTTCGCGGTGGGTGATTAGGCTCCACATTAAACATTTATGTATTTTATGCCAAAGTTGGAACAGTTATTGTCGTTTTTTTAATTAGGGATTTTAGCATTTCTCACAGATGTTACATCCCAGATGTTACTCTTTTTTTTTTTTAGGGGCTTTAAATTATCAGAGGATCATATTTCATGGCAATCCAAGTCATTATTCCTTCAAGGCCTTGCTGAAGAGTGGATTCACAATTAAGTGTGTTAAAGGGAGACACCAAAAAAACGACCCAAACTATTAAAAAGTACGTAAAATGTCATGTTTATTTTGTTTTGAAGTCATATATTACTTAGCGTTGTAAATCTATTTTCAAATAGAAAGCATTCTATACAGCATCAGGCAGGAAATGTCTCACTTTTTACACATTTGCTGTCTCTTTTGATAAATAGAGGGAAGAGGCGTGTTGGGTCACGCTAGCACGCTGTGGTAGTCTGGTGGATACACGGTTATATTTAGTGCAGTTATTGCATTACAAAGCAACCACCCCCCCCCCCCCAAAAAAAGTAGTAGTAGTGCAATTTTTTCTTTTTTTCTTTTTATCTACTCACACAAAAAGGAGGAAGTCCAGATGGTCTAAGGCGTTTTTAAAAGTTTGTCAATGTTCGGCTTAGTATTGCATACAGAATAAGACAGAGGAAATTAAATTATAACCCGTGTAGAAATTGTGCTTCATGAATTTGAAAAAACCTCAACTGCTTTTTTATCAGTTGCTAAATTGGTCCGCTTTGAAAAACATACTCTGCCAAAAATATAATGGAAAATAGCTAATTGGTGAACATGCAGGGATTTAATAATAATCATTCAATTCTTTACCACAAATTGAAGAAGGAAAACAAAAAAGTATTTGTAAGTCATAGCGTGGTTAGCGGTGTGAGGAGTGAGTAGCCCCAAAGACAAGACTATCACTACAAGACAACGAGGAGAATCAGAATCAATGCGTTACTGAAATACTTAAACTGTAAAAAGAAAACAATCCGATTTCATGCAACACTTGCATAGATTTTTCTTCTTTTTTTTCTCATTTCATGCAGATTTTTTTTTCTTTCATTTTTTTTTTTGGTCTTCAAAAATATACAGAACACTAGATAGAGATACCTGTGAGACATGGAAGCAGTTAAAAACCAGTGATTCCTAAAGTAACGCCCCCGTCCCGTCATCGGCTCGGGGACCAATTACAATGGCGCTGGATCAGAATGACGTCACGTCACGGCTTGCTACGAGTCCTCCAGGAGCGCGCGACGCATTTCGTCACGTGGAGTTTGAGCGCGATGAAAGTGTGCAGGACTAACACCTGAGGATCTGCTTTGTAAAAAAAAAAAAAATTAAAATTAAATAATAATAAAAATAATCAAACTGCAGGAAGTAACGCGATGTTTTGGCAAACAAAAAGACGCACGCGAGGAAAGGTGTAGAAACGGTGGATGCTACAATCAATAACGTGCTACAATCGAATTACAGGGCGATCGGTTGGGGTTTTCTTTTTTTTTGTTTGTTGGAGACACCAGATGGTGCTGGAGGTGCAAAAAGGCATGCGAGCGTACATTCTCTGAAGATCTGAAGAGGAGCTGCGCGTGCAGCATGTGCTTAATAATATGACTCGATGTAAACAAGCAAGTTTGGCGAATAATTCACCCTTTGAAAGATAAACGTTCCCTTTTCTTAGTTGTGTTTACATTCTCTGTGCCTCTTCTTGTTCTTTGAGGTGTTAAGAGAAGAGTGACACTGACTGTGTGTGTGTGTGTGTGTGTGTGTGTGTGTGTGTGTGGTCTTCAGAGTAAAAAACTGACATGGGTGGCAACATTTCTCTGAAAACAACAAAGAAGTCCATGTTAACAAAATCAAACAAATATAATAGCCATGAAACAAAAAGCCCCGTTCAGTATATACACTGTGATCGAATGAATTGCTATTCCCACGTTTAAATGGACTCCCAACGGGAGACGTTCCTACGTTAGTTCATCCACAAAAGGTCATTCAGGTTTCCTGTTCTGACGTTAATGTGCAAATAGTCTTAAAATAATTATACCCATACATGCAATAGTAAAGATAGTTAAAAAGTCTTAGGAGTTTTAAGGCCAGTATATGAGACATCCGACAATAGAGAAACCTTCGGCGAAGCAGCTAAAGTTTGGGTTTGCGGTACAGCTGGTTTCCATTGCAGAGGTGAGTAGCCCTGTTGACTTCAATCTGAGTGACCCCGGAGAGGTCAATGGGTGCCCCTATAAATAAATAAACACTGGGAGAAGGTGACTGTAAATACTGTAGTAGACCTAAAGCTGAGAACTTAATAAACTGGACATCTTTTTTTTTAAGGTGATTTTTGGGGGTCTTTTCATCTCTAAATCATTTGTTTTGGAACGTGCGACAGTCTGGGGGGTGATCCTGGTGCGGATCTGGAGGCAGGAGGAGGGGCCTCGCTCCTCAGTGGGGGGGGGGGGGGGGGGGGGGGGTCTCGCTCCTCAGTAGGTGTCTCGGGGCCATGGCCGGCTGCGCTGGCGGTTGTTCCTCTGGTTGTGACCTTGCTGAGCTTCGCGTTGGAGCAGCCTGTCCTGTGACTCGTGCCCGTTGGCACTGTGGGCACTGCCGGCGTGCCCGCGGTTAGGGGGGTACATGTCCCTGTATGTGCGAGCATGGCAGGGGGAGGCATACTCGTCATCCTCCTCCTCTTCCTCATCCTCTTCTTGGTCCTCTTCTTCCTCCTCCTCGACCCCCCTGTGACACGGGCTCCCCCTCCGGCCGCGAGACAGGGAGTCGCTGGCCTCGTCGGACGGCATGAGGCTGTCCTGCTCCAGGGGGGAGTGGGCCTCCTCACCTGGCTCCTCCACCTCCTCCTCCCTCTCCTTGCCCACCGCCTCACGAGGCTGCGGCTGGTTCTTGTTCTGGCTCTGGAGGATTTGAGTCGTCAGAGGGGGAGGAAAATAAATAAAGAAGGTAAAAAAAAAAAAAAAACTCGGAGAGCAGCTTCACACTTTTTGGTAACAGACGGTTTTCAGAAGGTAGACAAAATAATGCAAACACTACATCAAGAAGGACTTTGAAGGAAATGAAACAACACTAACATGCCCACCGAACGTACATTGACATTATTTGTTTACATCGGTTGCTAATGACAACGCATCCAAATTAAAAAGGCTTCAGCACATTTAACTAGTAAAATAAAAAAAATCTGCTTTTGTGTTTTCACAGAATTTCAAAGAGTCACTTTTGGATGAAATCTCTTCCCAGTATAACCAGAACGATCACAGCGACCAGTAACGGTTTCAACCTAGATACGGACATGTCACTGTTGTTCACCGACACGAAAGATAACGATGTGTATGTATATACATATATATGTGTATATATATATATATATATATATATATATATATATATACACATATGTATATATATGTATATGTTTATATATATATATGTATATACATATATATACACATATGTATATATATGTATATGTTTATATATATATAGTTGTGATAATATAAACACTGCAACAAAATAGCACTGTTGATGCCAATTATCAGAATTTGTCATCTATAAATTAGATCTGACAATCAACGCTCAGCAATAAGTCACAAAAGGACGCAGCTCACTTTAATGATTAAGGAAATTAAAGTGAACTATGATTCCAGTGTGCGGGGACTCCTCGTTTTGCAGTTTTACCGATTTCTTAAAATAATAATACAGAAGACTAAGTACATCAGAGGAAGGTGTTTTATTTAATTTATTTATTTACAATGAGAATAAAATCAAACTCTGAGCATTAGGGCATAATCTGAAATGTCTACTTTATTTTCGAAAATGCTAAATTTTTCTCTCGATGACCGGCTCTAATACTCTTCCGTACATTTCATATATATATATATATATATATATATATATATACGCCGTAGAGCTGAAAAGCATTTGATTCATGTAAGCAGAGTTAATATTAAACTATTTAGTGCGTTCAAAGCCACAACTAATTAATTGTTCTAAGGTTTCTAAAACGTTAAGATCTGGCAAATCGCAGGCGTAATAATCTGCATATATTCATAATAATATATAATGGACAATATATAGGGGTTTGACGATAATTGGCATGCAGCAGTGTTTGCATGTGTTGTTAAAGTCTCTTCAAAAGTCCTTTTGAGTCGACAGTGTTTTAAAGTGATTAAAACTAAAGACACCCAACAAGAGAAATGCCAGTGAAACAGTTGAATGGATGGTCGGCGGATAATTCCAGGACAATATAAATGTCACTGCGCTGATGTTACGGTCTCAGTTTATTGTTGTTGTAAATTAATGCATTTAGTTTAGAGCATTAATCGTACGCCTTTAATCTTTAATCTTGTCAACGGTGGGGGGAGTCACCATTCACAAAGCATGCTGGGAAAAAGAATCGACGCCGATTGAAAATAGAAGCGAACAACGGTTTTAAACTTTCCAAACGGCGACGTTCTCGGTTACGGTGTTAAATTCGAAGCTGCTTTGTGAATTTTTCCCACCCAGAGAGCCCGAGGAGCAGTGATTCACCTGAGACCATCGACTACAGGAGAGGAGGCGAGGATGCGATGGAGACAAAAACACGTCATCTCTTCCGTGGTGAGATCTGAATGAACGCAATGCTCTTCATTCACTGTCTCCGTGTTCAGGTGTGTAAGAGGGGATTGTCGGGGCTGAGAGTGCAAATATAAATATATATATATATATATATATGTACAGTCTTATATATACGTATATATATATGTGGATCGTAAACCCTGCTACTCACCCCATTTTGTAAGCGATCATTCAATTAATTCCTGTGTTTCAGAAAACTGAAAAAAATGTTAAGCACGGATGAGTGAGAGGACAGACGAGACAAACTGGAGACAATAAAAACAAAAAGGAGTGAGAATCTGAGATGGGAAGAGCCGGTAAAGACATGTGACAACACACAACATGTTCAAAGACAGGATTCCTGCGTATAGAAGACAGAATGAAACCAGTGCTCTCTGAAAACAGATGGAGACTCTAACTCACCTGCAGGCTGGAGACGGCGGGCGAAGGGGTCGTCACACTCGGCTCCAATAAGGGGTTCAGAGGGGTGTTGCCCGGGAGGTGAGTGGCACGCCAGTAGATCTCCAGGTATTCAGCCAAATGCTCGCACGCATCCTCCAGCTGGTTCTCGTCCAAAATGACATCAAACACATCCTGCAAACGACAGGAAAAGAAAAGAAAGAAAATGCGACGCTGGCAGATGGTGGTGAGAGCAAATATATCCCTGGAAGTAGTATTGTTTATCATATTGCGTGTAAAGGTCATAATAACATACACGATCTGGTCATATCAATCAGGAAGAATCCACTAAATGTAATGTACATCTGTTATTGGGCCACCTTCCGGATCCTCGAGCAGATATACAGGATATATATATTATATATATAATATATAATATAAATATTAGACCTGATAATGACGCAAGATGACAGGTCTTTAATTTAAAGTTATTACAATTCATTTAATTGTCACTTTCTGCCTCTCTCTCTTTCCTCCATACTTCCCTCATTGTCATTCTCTACCTGTCCACGACATGACTCCCCCCATATTTTAAAGCCCTCTGAGGCAAAATGTGTGATTTTCTTATATCTGGCTGTACAAATAAATTTAATTGAATTGGAGGGTTACAGCAGACGACGCAAGAATAAAAAGGGACGGCGTTCACTTGGGAGCTCTTTGTTTGTCCGCTCAAATGGATGGCTTGCAATACACAATAGGGACATTTTTCAAATATAACGCACTTGTTTATGGTCTTTTATTAAAAAGATATCTTCAATAATTTCCGATTGCAGTCCTTCCACCTGACGCACTATGACACCCTCCCTACGGACGCCTCGGTGTCACCAATCAATCATCCTCGTGTTCTATGCCAGCGCGGCCCAATGTTATGTCAAATGCAGGAGGCCCAAAAAAACGACAACAGGATGTTCGATGACATCCGATCGCACGTGAAAGCCGCGAATGCTGTTCCGGGCTATTCTTACCCACAATCCTTTGCACGGTGGATATATATATATACGAGCGAGAGGGTCAAAGTTCAAGGTGTCATGTTAAGAGGAGGAAGTACGTCCCAATTGAATGTGTGCTGCATGCATCACTTACTTTGTAAGGGCAGCTCAGATATTAATGATGTGACATGATATGAAGCCGTGTTTCCCTCCAGTCAGTCACCTGACCTCCCCCGCCCACCTGCCCTCCCCTGTTTCCTCTTTCCCTCGTCAGCCCCGCAGCATTTAAACCTGTTCCCTGTTGCCTGTTCTCTGTTCTATGTTCTATGTTCTATGTTCCCTGTTCTGTGTTCCCTGTTGCCTGTTCTCTGTTTTCTGTTCTGTGTTCCCTGTTGCCTGTTCTCTGTTCTATGTTCTATGTTCTATGTTCCCTGTTCTGTGTTCCCTGTTCCGTGTTCCCTGTTCTCTGTTCTCTGTTTTCTGTTCTGTGTTCCCTGTTGCCTGTTCTCTGTTCCATGTTCCATGTTCGCTGTTGCCTGTTGCCTGTTCTCTGTTCCATGTTCTATGTTCTCTGTTGCCTGTTGCCTGTTCTCTGTTCTCTGTTCTCTGTTGCCTGTTCCCTGTTCCCAGTTCTCATTTCCCTGTTCCCTGTTCTCTGTTCTCTGTTCTCTGTTCTCTGTTGCCTGTTGCCTGTTCTCTGTTCTATGTTCCCTGTTCCATGTTCTATGTTCTCTGTTGCCTGTTGCCTGTTCTCTGTTCTCTGTTGCCTGTTCCCTGTTCCCAGTTCTCATTTCCCTGTTCCCTGTTGCCTGTTCTATGTTCTCTGTTCTCTGTTCTCTGTTCTATGTTCTCTGTTGCCTGTTGCCTGTTGCCTGTTGCCTGTTCTCTGTTCCCTGTTCCCTGTTCTCTGTTCCCTGTTCTCTGTTCGCTGGACCTGTGTCTGCTTTCCTTGCCCCATTCCTGTTGGACTCCATACTGCTTCTGCTTGGACTTTTCTACCTCATGAATTTTCCCTTTTAGGTATCAAACCCTGAACCGTTGCTGTCCGTCTGCATTTGGCTCCTCCCCTTGCTGTATCCCCCCCCCCCCCAACCCCTGACAATGTGCATACCGCAACTCGTGGTAATCCATCCAATCCGTCGTTGAGTTATTTCAATTAAGAAATTAAATCTGTCGCTAGAGGAACATGTCAGTGGATCGGAAGGCGTCATCCTCTGGGCACCATGAACGGCTGCATGAAAAGTTTAAGGGCATCTAAAAATCTATTGAGATATTTCAGTCTGGACCAAAATGGCGAAGCAGGCGACCGACACACCGAAAAGATATACCCCAAATATGAATGTGTTAATAAAAAATAGTAAAACCGTGGACTCACAGGGGGGCACTGAGAGAGTTTGTCTGCGGCCATCATCTGCACATTCAGGTGCTTGCTCTGAGACTTCCCCCTGGACTTGACCAGCCTCTGCAGCACCTGAGAGGAGAGGAGAGCCGTACGGGCGTCAGGTGGAGGAAGACGAGCCTTTTAATTCTCGGAGTGGAGCGACCGACCGACTGTACCTTCGGCGAGGACACTTTCACGTAGACGATGATGGGCGCGAGGGAGGTTTTGGCGAGCTGTGCAGGATGGTTGATGGTGTCGGCGTCCAGAACCACCAGCTGCAGGGTTTTGGCGAGTTCAAATATCCTCTCGATCTCACTCTGAACCTCCGCTGGACGGACACACACATTAGATTTCGGAGTTTAAACTCATTGCTTCTTCACGGCGTAAAGATTTTCAGGAGCTTCCACGCGGACATTATAGTCACCTATGCTGGAGCGAGTGTTGGATCTCTCCATTATGGGCCTTTTGTTGAGGACCGACCTCTTGGCTAAAGACAGGTCGGCAGTTACACGAGTGATGGAGATCCTGCCGCACACACACAGAGAGAGAGAGAGAGAGAAGACATATGCGGTGAGACCTTTTAATCAGATTAACTACAGAGGTTATTCTGTCGTCTCTCCACTTTACTGACCTTCCCTCAAATCTGTGTTTCAGGAAGTCAAAAAGAGCTTTCTGCATCATATCCGTCACCTTGGGGGGAAGATGAGATGAGAGGTGAGAGGTTAACGTCAGGATATCAAAACACAAGATATGAAAAGATGCATAAACAGTTCATGTACACAGTAAAGTAGACAAAGACTGTACTCAAGTAAAAGTATTGTTACTTGAACTTGAGGAAGAGTACTAAAGTATTTATTGAACAAAACTTTAGATAGTGAGTAAATTCACGAGTAAAATACAAATACAAGTTAAACAAGTGAGCATACACCTGTATTTGTAATAATCAATGTAAAAACCCAATAAATGTAATGAAAAAAACATATTAACGTATTACGTTTTCTCCCAAAATGTTCTCTAGATGTTACTTCTCTACATGCGACTTCTAAAAGTCAACATCAAGAAAACCAGTTTTTTTTCTTTTTTTCTTGGCCCTAAGATAAGACAATAAGTTAAATAATAACTTAAATGTAATGATTCATAGAAAATGCAGTGAGCAGGGTTTCACAAGCAAAATATCTCGGCCTTATTTCAGGTTCGTTGATTCTGACGAACAGCAGTTTTAACGGTGCAGTCACTCTGTGTCTGTTGGAGGATGAAAGGAGGAGAGGCTGACCTCATAGCCCTTCAGCGATGGTCCCACGAGGACCACCGGCCTCATAGAGGGCACCACGTCGTAGGGGGGGACGTGTTCCTGCCAGAAATAGGGGACGACGAGGGGATGGGGAGGGGGTGCGAAGAGGGTAAGAAATGATGGGGGTTTATTTGTTGGAAAAAGATTATTACATAACCTGGGTTTCTCCGGAGATCGTTCAATTAAATGAAGGACTTTTTAATACCACATACAGTAAAAAGAAATACTGACAATACGGGCTATGCATTATGAGCACATGCTGTGTCGTCATAAAGTACCAACACCTACCTGTTTCTGCTTCTGTTTGGCTTGTGAAAACAAGGAAATAACAATCAATGAAAGACAAGAGGCAGACGGCAGAGGGGAAAGTAGTGTTTTGTTCCAGCGTGACTCGAAGAGGGAGGCGTGTAGTACTTACATTCACCTGCAGATGGCGGCGTGGTCCTCCAACTCCCTGTCACCATGTCCCCTAAACTGGAGGAGTTACCCCCTGTTTTCCTGCAACAGCAACACATTATATTATTAAACTTTCACCGCGGGAACGGGGGGGAGGGGGGGAGGGGGGGGGGGGGGGGGGGGGGGGGTCCTCCGAGACGGCGTTTGATGCTATTAACAGACCTTTGCTTTTGCTCCTGCTTGAGCCTCATCGCCTCCAGTCGCAGAGGGCTGGGGATGAAGGTGATGTCCGCTCCCTCTTTCACCAGCCGGCCGATCCACCAGTCATTGTTATACTTCTGTGGAGTTCAGTGCGACAACAGAAATGTAAATGTCGCTTTGACGTCACGGAGAGGGGGGAAGGGGGGGGGGGGGGGGGGGGCATCTCTAAATCAATCTGCACGTGGTCACTCACTTCTTTGATGTGCAGGAAGTCTTTGGCATCGAAATTGACTGCAGCTCCTTGGACAGGACAGTCCTCGTCCAGAGCTCCGCAGTAGCTCACATTCGTCTTTACTGCAAACGCCACAGGTTTGGACTGTAGAAACCACGAGAACAACACAGGTCAGCGATGGAGGCCGCACACAAGGACCATTAAGTTGAGGTGAGCGTGCTCAGGTCAGGCTCACGTAAAGTTATAACCTGTCGTTGCTGCTGGTCCTAATTCCACAATGACTTGTTTAAGACTCAAAATATAAAGTTTAGGACTTGGACTTGGGACCTGCTGATGTAGGGGTTGGACTTAATAAAAAAGACATGAGATTTACTTGAGACTTGGAAAATAATATGTTGCACTAAAACCAGCTTTTTGCTGATTTAACTCTTTAGTTTGACTAAATTCTGCCTTTGTTTCTTAATTCTTTACAGATGGTACGTTTAGACAAATCTACCACACACCCTGTTTCCAAAAGTGAAAAACAACACTTGAATCCTACTTTAGTTACAGTACAACCAGATGTGTTCATCGAGATAAGTAACTAGTTTATAAATCCTATGACCTATATATCGTGATAGAAATATTGTATTTGAGATATGTTATGACCTATATCGTGTTATATATATTTTTATTGAGATTGAGATATGAAATGTCCTATATCGTGATAGAAATATTGCAGTCGTGATATGTAATGACCTAAAACAGTTACGTAAATATCGTATTTGTGATATGTAATGACCTACATCATGATATACGTACCATAATGAGATATGAAATTACCTATATCGTGATATATATATATATCACGATATAGGTAATATATAAATATATAAATATTTATATTTATATATATCGTGAACATGATGTATATATCATTATCGAGTAATGAACAACCTATATCATGATATATACATCGTTATAGAGATATGAAATGCCTATGAAGTGATATATTTATCGCTATCGTGATGTATCATTATCGAGTAATGAATGGCCTATATCGTGCTATAAATAATGTATTTGAGATATGTAATGACCTATATCGTAATATATATCGTTATAGAGATATGAAATGCCTATATCGGGATAGTAGATTTTGGACTTATTTGAGGGCATATATGAAGGTTCCTGGAGCATTGAGGCCCACATGTGGCTCCAGACCTAACCCTAACCCCCTAACCCTAACCCCTTAACCCTAACCCCCTAACCCTAACCCCTTAACCCTAACCCTAATCCTAACTCCCAACCCTAACCCCTTAACCCTAACCCCTTAACCCCCTAACCCCCTAATCCTAACCCCTTAACCCTAACCCTAATCCTAACCCCCAACCCTAACCCCTTAACCCCTTAACCCTACCCCCCTAACCCTAATCCTAACCCCCAACCCTAACCCCTTAACCCTAACCCTAATCCTAACCCCCAACCCTAACCCTAACCCCTTAACCCTAACCCCATAACCCTAATCCTAACCCCCTAACCCTAACCCAATAACCCTAACCCCTTAACCCTAATCCTAACCCTAACCCCTAACCCCTAACCCTAATCATAACCCCTTAACCCTAACCCCTTAACCCTAACCCCTAACCCTAATCCTAACCCCTTAACCCTAACCCCTTAACCCTAACCCTAATCCTAACCCCCAACCCTAACCCCTTAACTCTAACCCCCTAACCCTAACCCCTAACCCTAATCCTAACCCCCTAACCCTAACCCCTAACCCTAATCCTAACCCCCAACCCTAACCCCTTAACCCTAACCCCTTAACCCTAACCCCCTAACCCTAATCCTAACCCCCAACCCTAACCTCTTAACCCTAACCCCTAATCCTAACCCCTTAACCCTAACCCCCTAACCCTAATCCCCAACCCTAACCCCTTAACCCTAACCCCTTAACCCTAACCCCCTAACCCTAATCCTAACCCCCAACCCTAACCCCTCAACCCTAACCCATTAACCCTAACCCCTTAACCCTAACCCCCTAACCCTCTAACCCTAACCCCTTAACCCTAACCCCCTAACCCTAATCCCCAACCCTAACCCTAACCCCTTAACCCTAACCCCCTAACCCTAATCCTAACCCCCAACCCTAACCCCTCAACCCTAACCCATTAACCCTAACCCCTTAACCCTAACCCCTTAACCCCCTAACCCTCTAACCCTAACCCTAACCCCTTAACCCTAACCCCCTAACCCTAACCCGCTTGCTGAAGCACCTTTGCTCTGTCCAGCTGCAGCTGTGCCTGGCGCTCGGCTTCACGCCGATACGCCTCGCGGTCCTCCTCCGCTGACAGGTCTGAATCCGACGGTCTACTGGTGTACGAATCGGCCGACCCCTGTCAGGAGAGAGACGCGGAGGTTTACACGTCATTCGCAATGAATCATCTCCTTCCATAAAGACTCATCTGATCGTCATTACAATGAGTTCCCCCGTGGGCAGACCTTCTGTTTCTGTTCAGGCTTTCATCTTCATCTGTGTTTTCTGCTCTGCAGTCTTTGAGTGCAGGTGTGCATGCAAATACGTGTCTGTATTCATGAACACATTCATGTATCTGCAACACAATGCGTTGCTCTCCCACACCAGCCATCCTCTGGAAGACCAAATATAGCACAAAGAAGGCAACTGCTTCCTCTTCTCTCCCCGCCTGGCCCCGATCCATCCCATCATCCCCCACAGTGCGGCACATATACATCCTCTGTTCCCCCATGTTTATTCTCCAAGGACATTTCTTCATTTGCTAAATATATGCCGGCTATCATTTCTCACTGCGAGAGCGTGTAAGGACGCATCCCAGGGAACGAGAAATTACACAAAGAGACATTTACACAAAGTTAAAAACTGCTGCTGGCTTTTATTCACAACCTGTAAGGTTTACGGTGATTATTTACTTAAAAGTCTGCGTCATAACCTGTGGCGCTGAAACGATGAGTTATTAAATAACCTATATAATGTCACAATAATAATAATAATGCTTCATCTTTTCTAAAATCCTATCGGACAGGAGGGGGAAAAAAAGGACATTTTCGAAAGAACACAATTAAACTATTTTCTGATATGTTATATCCAATACAAATAAGCAATTAATTGAGAAAATAAGACAGTATGAATGCTTTTTTCCAAAGAGGAACAACATCTAGTGTGTTGTGGTGTTTTTTTGGCTTCTTTGAAGGAACTCAGTCCTGAAGAATCCAAAGAACAAATATACAAGAATACAAGTGATAAACGAGACAAGAAAAGATCAATCTCTCACACGTAACTCAAGATCCGTAATTACATTAATATACACTGATACGATCAAGCATACTTGTCTTGCAAATAAAGCAAGACGAAGAAACCGAAGACATAATACCGATTTCATTCTGTTTGATCTTTTTCCTCCAAAGTGCAGCGACTTAGTTCTGGTCATCCGTCTTGCCAACATACACAAAACAAATCCTCAAGAGGACCAATTAACAGCAGAAATTCAGGCTTAAAATACCCCCCCCCCCCCCCCCCCCCCCTCTCCCCCCCCCCCCCCCCCCCCCCCCCCCCCCCCTCCCCACACACACACACACACACACCAAAAAAGGTGCCCAGACACGAAGAACAACCTCCACCTTTAATCTTTCTCTTTCTCTTTTTCTGCACCTCAGAATTCATACACATCACCCAAAACATATTTTACCACTTCAGAAACCGCAAGCGAACACCTCTTCCTCGTTTGTTTTGTGCGTGTGTGCGCGCGCGCGTGTGTGTGTGTGTGTGTGTGTGTCTATGTTAGATAACTAGATCAGATTTTTAGCACTCACAAGCTCTGCAAGGCAACACTGCACCAGCGTCAGAGCAGCGCCGAGAGAGAGAGAGAAAAGGAGGTGAGGAGGGAGAGCAAGATAGATAGAAAGACAGACAGAGAGAGAAAGAAAGAGGGGGGGAGGGGAGGAGGGGTTGACGAGACATACTGAAAAGAGAGGGATGTTTATAGGACGGAGAGTGACAGAAGGAAGGCTGGAGAGACAAACGAGAGAGTGTATAAACGACTTATATGACAAGATAAAGCGAGGCTATCTCGAGGGGAAGATGAGATTAGAACGTAATAAAATGTCGTGAAGGAGTGGAGTGAGACCTCGATGTCCATCCTCATCGCGGATAGAAGAAAAGAGGGGAAACGCAGCAGGAGGGAGGAGGGGGAGGAGGAGAGGAAAAAGGAGACAAGCAGATAGGCAGTCAGAGAAGAGTTGCACACCTGGCTGATTGAGGAGACATGAATCGGACTTCTTTTCTCAGCGTAGCGGCGTCCCCCCGTCATAAACGCACGGCCATAAAAGTGGAATAAATACGGCGTTATGCGAGCGATCGGTTTAATGATGTCAGCAGACAAGAGAGTCAATGTTTGGACACGAGGGCCGTGGACCTGAATCTGAGCTGCAATGCAGAGTGTAACGACGAGTCTGAGGACATCGTGTTGCTCTTCACCGCCAACGTCTACATTTAACCGTTTCCTCCTTTTTCTGTTTCTGTGATTATTCCTCACACGCTGCAACACCGATGGCCTCGGCTCCACAGGGAGGGGGGGGGGGGGGGGGGGGGGGGGGGGTCAATGAGGAAGTGGGCCAATTAATCCTTCGGTCGAGGGACAGAAACCGCGGGAGATTTTTTTCGACAGTTGATTTTCATCACGATCCTACCGATACCGCCTTTCGCTGGTTTTTCTCCTTTTTTTTTGGGAAGACACGCAGGGAGATGTGTTCTTATTTTTTTTGTTTTTAATGTAGGTCAATTAACTCGTTAGTCGTGATTAAAAAAAAGAGAGACTTTAAATCACAAAGTACACATTGAAAAATGTAAACGTACGGTTCTCAAATCGATCGATGGGTCTTCAAATCATAAATCTGTTGTTAATGTTACTGAAGCTGCGTTAATTGGTTTTGGGGGTGACTGCAAACACAGCGGTGACTTATCAATTCAATTCATAACAAGTTATCTCTATCTGAAACTCGTCATATCGACAACTCAGGAACATCCCCCCCCCCCGCCCCGCCCATGAGCACCTTGACCAGGTAGAAACCCCGGGCAGGACATACCCCCCTGTGAGGTTACACGCCCCCCCTTGTGTCCACCTGATGACTCCAGGGCAAAACTCACTCTAACATTCACTCTCCTATTACATCTCGTTTGCTCTTCATCAACTCGTGGAGGGAAACGTCTCTTTAGCTGCTAAATGCTCCACGATGTTCCCCAGTTAGTTGGCGACCGTCGGTCCATGAGAACAACTGGCCGTTCTGCTGCCAGAAAACCAACCGAGGTGTGCGCGGCGAGAGTGAAGTTATGAGGCAGAAAACCAAAACGATAAGCAGAAGCTGCAGTGTCGGGTGTTGGTTCGCTGTTGGTTCATCCCGATGCGATGTCGTGTATATTTGTACGGTGTACAGCCGTTGCAGGCGAAGGTGGCCTCGGCGTTCAGGTGAAAACTCTCCCTCCTCGGTGGTTTAGCTGGTCCTGAATCCTGGACCCTCTCCCCGGGGGAAGCTCGCAGAGGAGGCCGTGCACGATGTCCTGCAGGGCCTGGCTGTCCCTTGAGGATGCTGCCTGGCGGACCGTATCCAGGTGGGCTGAGCTGTGAGCCGGAGCCGCGACACCCTGCTGGTCTATATATCCCCGTCTGCTGGATTCATCGTGGCTTTAAAAGCGGAACTCAAATGCAGACACCGGACAAGCAGGTGAGGGGGAAATCAAGTCTTTTATTGACAGATGCAGGCAGGGACGGTGAGTTGTTGGTGGAGGAAAACCTGATGCGGGCAGGTAATCCATGCGTGGCACAACGATCCGGCGGGGACTGGCTGTTGTTGTTGTTGTTGCAGAGGGGGGGGGGGTTATTATTTGATGACTTGCTGATCTCAGATTGCCAGGTGTGCAGAAAGAAACAGAGAAAGAACGAATGGGAACGACCAGACAGACAAAAACATCAACTTTCATAGCAACCCCATCACTTGAGATATTTCAGTCTGGAACGATAATGATGCCGACGGCAACCCGGATAGCAGGAAAAAGAAACGACTAAAAAAATCTACTGCACGCCTTTAAAATGGTTGGTTGTGATGTTGAAAATATATATATTTTTTAATAAACGGATGATTGTTATTTAAAATGATGTAAAATTGAAATATGCATGTTAATGCTAAAGTCCAATTATTCTGGCTTTGTTTCCAGGAAGGAGATTCTGCACAAGAGCAAAATATATTATTAAAAAGACTGAAACCCCCCTGAACTGCCAGCTCCAGTGATTTTGAAAATCCAGTAGCCAAACATCCAATTTCAAAAAAGTGTTCGATTAACTGCGCGGTCGTAATTCAATGTCAGCAAGTTACACATGCACGAGGCTCTCTGGTACACAACGCAATAAATCACTCCCGCGGTTACATTAATATCAAGAGTCAAGTTCAGGCGCACCGCGTTTCAAATTGATCAATCACGAAAGTCAGCGAAGGAACCCGAGAAGAGCGCAATCACAAAAAAAAGTGAAGCAGGGGGGGAAGAGGAACAAAAAGGATTTTGTTTTTTAAAGAGGGGTAAGACAAAGGAAAGAGGAGAGAGAGAGAGAGAGACGATGGGAACGCTACTGAAAGAGAGGATGGAGGGAGAGATGGAGGGAGAGATGGAGTTTCAAATGGGGGAGAAGAAGGAGCTGTCTTTTGTACTCACTCAGTCAATGTGCTGCCGCTCCCTCGCTGTGTAACACTACATGCTGTAAAATGCAGACGGGCTGTAAGGAGTCCCGTCCCCAAACCAGGGACGACCTGCACTGGAGCCGGCAACACCTTCTCTCCTATTCTTACCCCACCTCATCCCATCAAAACACACACACACGCACACACACACGCGCACTAACACACACGCACGCACACACAAGCTTTTTTTTTGCGTCACGAGAGGACGCACGGCTGCAGCTTTTCTCCCCCCCCTCCCCCCCACCGGCCTCAACCCCTCGTGTCCTACATGCAACACATACATCCACACTTATGGCAGCACACTGCTTATTGTATCCTGCTGCAGAAATGAGTCATACTCCACTGCTCCTCCATAGACACCCCACCCCTATCACAGACCAGGAGAAACTATCTGCTCCTTCTGCATGGAACAATTTATCATATCACCTTTTTTTTGGGGGGTGCTGTGCATGCAGAGAGAGAGAGAGAGAGAGAGAGAGAGAGAGAGAGAGAGAGAAAAGGTGTAATGATTGAAAAGAAAGTAAAAGAAGAGCAATGAACCCACACATCACTTCGCCCGAGGCCTTCCAAAAAATTCCAAAAAATGAGCGTCGTGAATAATTTAAGCCGCCCAATATTCTCATGGAATCTGTAGATTGTCATTAAGACCCCCCCGATCAGGATAACTAATGTCCCCTGCCGGAAGAAGATGTCTGCTCAGCCCTTTTTCACCCCCCCCCCCCCCTCCTCTCAGCTATACCCTGCTCCACATTCCCTTCGCGCTGATGGTGCCGTTCATGAAACTGAGGTATTTCTTTTCATAATGTTTGCAGCGACTCGTTCAGTTGAGGGAGTGAATATCAGGCCTCTGAGCCCCCAAAACCTTGTGAGTGGATGTCAATGGGGAACTTTAATTTAATGAAGAATTTTTTTATGAAGCGTTTAAACTACTTTATTTTGCATGCTTTTGGATTTGAGCTGCAACAAAAAGAAAAGGATAGTTTTGAGTAAAAATAATAATAATCTTTGGATATATATATTTCTTTTAGGATATATATATATATATATATATATATATATATATATAGAGAGAGAGAGATGATATATATATATATCTCAAAAGAAATATATATATCCCCAAAAAATTTTTTAATTATATATATATATATTTCTATTTTTTAGGAGCATTCTAGGATGTCACTTTGGGCTCTGTGAAGTTGTGATGGCTGTTTCCCACTACTTCTTCTTCTACTTCTATCCGCTTCTACTCAACATTTTATAGACTAAACAATGATTCGACTGAATTATCTGCAGATTAATTGATGGAATTAACCATTAAGTGGACAAAATATCAAACAAACCGTTTAAATTCATCTAAGATTTGAATGTTGAAAGGAGCACACTCAACCTCTTTTAGTGTATTTACTAGAGATGCTGTCTATAAAAAAATGTATACATCAAATATAAGTATAGCAGTTGATATTAGTGCGGGAACTTGTGTTTTTCTCTATTTCCTGTTGTTTTATAGACAATTAAGAGCCAGTCACTCTGCTGTAGTGTATCTATGCTGACTGGAGTTTTACTGCATATGTGTTTAGCTTTTTAGATTGTCACATACATTAAATGAGCCCATCCTCGGTATTTAGGAGCAGTGGGCTGCTGTAAAGCATCCGGGGAGCAACTCGTGGTTCAGTGTCTCGCTCAAGGACACTTCAACACGCTCACAGAAGGAATGAGGGAATCGAACCAACAACCTAGTGGTTAAAGGACGTTACGCTCTGTCCACTGTGCCACACGGGAGGATTGCACTAGGTCTGCTTTCTCAAATTACACTCTCACAAAAGAGAGTTATTTTACTGAAGAAGCATTTCAACTACTTTCCTAAATCCACACACAAGCTGGTTCAAACATTTCAATGAACAATTATTGTCGTTATCTATTAATCCGCTGATTACTTTCTCTGATAATCAAAACATTTCTCGGCCTGCAAAAAAGTAAGAAAAACATTTTTCTAAAGTCAGAGTTCACGTCGTTTTAAATCACTGGTTTTGTGTAACCAACAGTCTGCAAAGCCTCACCTTTAGAGGAAATGTTCACTTAAAAAACTACTTTAAAGGATTAGTCAATGATCAAAATAGCCGTAGATTAATGATCTGTCTGTCATCTAATGGATTAATCAACTACACCTCGTGCGTATCTTTTTAATGAACTTCTAGGACTAAACTTCAGGACTAAATTGATACTTGAGACGATGTAAAAACCTGCAGGAGCATAAAGAGTCTTGCAGCCTCTGTCACTCCATCGGGCTCCTTTTTGAGGAGTGATATTTGAATGCTTCTCTAACTCCTGACTTCCCCTCTTTGAAGTGTCCATGGCTCATGAACTACATACAAGGCTGTGATAATCTCTGCCAGCACATGATCCAGCCGTCCCCTCTGCTGGACTCTCTGGGAAACTACAACTATACCTCTGCTTCACGATGACACCCCGACACCCAAATCAAACGCGTCTCGAGAAAAACAAAAACGAGTAAAAACTGTCTCCATCAAACCAGCTGATGGAGATGAGACTGTGCGGTTCTCTCAACGGCCCTGCGGTGACGTCACGAGGCCCAGAAATCCAGTTTCTTTTGGTGTTAAATAACAGCAAATCTCCATCGGAGACTTGACCTGGAAACATTAATTAAGAAAACTGCATGGGGCTGTGTTGGGCTTTCGTAACTCACACACATTTTGCTGCTCTCTACTGGTCAAAACAACAACTGGAACATTGGTGAGGCGACTCTTGAGGATGAAGATGCATGTGAGGACGATATAAATGCAGAACCGCAAATGTCTTCTTTTTTTTTTTTTGGAACTTCCAAAAGCCGGAATGAAATGCGTTGATTCTCCACCAACATCTTGAACCTGAGACGAACAGCACGCCAACAAAACAACGCAGGAGACACCTGTTCTGTTTATAAATCACCTCCAACTCCTTGTTGGTTTATTCATTCAGACTTAAGAACACAACGTGGCCTACATTTCCCTTAGAAGCGGCGGCTCTTCCCTCCCACTGACAATCAGTGGGATAATCGGCCCGTGACCGTGATGTACCAGCTCATGATGTAGCCTATTGCAAGCATAAATAAAGGAGGGGGGGGGGGGGGGGAGGGGGGGGGTGCAGGGGAAGCTATAACGAATGCCTCCGGGAGAGCTTCTTTTACCTGCCGTTTGATGAAGCTGGATGTCGTGTCAGAAGATGTGCTGCCATCTGAGCGTTTGAAGCGGCTCTTGCGTTTAGGCAACTTCCTGGGCAGCTGTGATGAAAGAGACACACACACACACACACACACACGAGCGAGGGAATAAAATACACGTAGATGGACAGATAGCAAACTCGCACCGTGCTGATTTTAAAAGGCTTTTTCTTTGTCTTTGTTGTTTTGACAACATCACAAACGGCCCATTTAGTATATGGGGGACTGGTGCAACAGAGCTGCTGTGCACCCCTTCTATAATCAGCTGTATGGCTTTTGCCAATATCACACAAGTCCTTTTACGTCACATAAAGCACTTATGTGATACACACAGAGAGCTGCACGTTCAAGAGACGGATCTCTTTCCCCGGGCCTCCTGTAACACAGTGCATTAATAACAAAGCATGGATGTTGCAGCATGCTGGGGGGGGGGGGGGGCCCTGTGTAGATTCAGGCTACAGGTGAGAGAGTCAGAGTCAGTCTTTACGCCAATACAATTCATATTCAAGTCTCTGATGTGTGCTGATTGTCCTACATCAGTGTAAAGGAAATGCATTTGGAATTAATAATAAAAATCCATAGAAATAAAAAATGTAATCCCTTAACAGAATCAAGCAGCAAACATATTTCCTCCTGTGTAGAGCCATAATAACCATATGTGAGTCCGCTTGATGATCGAGTCGATCAATCTGCAGTTCTGTAGTGAAGGCGGAGGTGAAAAATAAATATATAAATATATATATATATAAATAAAAAAGTATCTCGCTGCCAAATCGCGACGCCTCAAATTCCAACAACAAGTAGCGAGACGTTAGCTGACCTTTTTCTTGTCTGTTTTCTTTTTCTCCTCCATCGGCACTGAGCTCGTCAGACGTGCGACGGAAAGGAAGACGAGGAGGTGCGGCGCTTTACCTGGAAACGGTGCGACAGAGAGCCCGTTTCCACCGCGGACTGTGGGTCTACGGGCGACTTGGACATTTTGACTTGCACCATCTATCGAGAGCGCAGGGGGCGGCGGGATGCGCACAGACACGGGTTCACCGGAGGGAACCGGCGGGGGGAGAGAGACACGGGACGCGCACACATCGAGTAAATGCAGTGGATGAGCGCGGAGGGGCGGGGAGATGCCGAGAGGGGGAAAAGAAAGAAAGAATAGAAAGAAAATATATCCGAGTTAAGATTATATGCAACAAAAAAAAATTCAAAACTAAAAAAACGTGTGTTATAAGCTACATCGGGGGGAAAGGGGGGGAAGGGGGGGGGGGGGGGGGGGGGGTTGCAATGTAAAGCAGGCAGGAAAAAAAATGCCGGAGCAGAAATAAATAAACCGTGCGGACTGAAGCGTCATCGCTCGAGCAGCCGAACAGGTCCGTACTAAGTGTCCGTTTCTGCCGGGGGTGTCACACACACACACACACACACACACACACGCACACACGCATACACACACACACACACACGCACACACGCACACACACACACACACACACGCACACACGTCTATTCACAAGATGATACAGGCATACCATTTTAATAATTGTTTGTTGTGTTGGCTTACTGATTGTGTTCCCTCTTGTTTATTACATTTTTATTATTATTATTTAAAGAAGGATGGAATAAACCACAGTCGAATATATGTGGAATCTTTAAAAGGTGGATCTTTTAATTCATATTTTACACATAAAAGTATAAAATATGTTAAGTAATACCCCAGTGTAAATGCAACAGGTAGAAATCCTGCATATAATTCAGAAAGTGTTAAAGTGTTAAAAGTCTCCCCTGTGACTGTTACTCTGTTATACATTATATAATTAGAGTATTACTCATGCATGACTGTAAAAAGCAGAATTGGGTTGCTAACTTTATAACTGTGCTGTTCTGTTGACTGCAACACATTTTCAGTATTACATGCATATAAATCTGCTGATTTATTTCTAGATGAATTAATTCATTGTTTGATTTGTAAAACAATGAAAAAGAAATGTTAATCACATGTTCTCAGATGACAACGTGACAGTAATATTTTTGTTGGATTACACCTGTAGTCCGTCGGGCTCAAACCACATCATCTGATAATATTCAGTAACAGGTGGAAAACAACTACCAGGAGGGTGAGGGAGCTGTCAATCAAGCCATGTCTGATCCACACACTCCCACCCGGTCTTGAGAGGAGGAGTTCTAATCAGGCAGCAATAAAAACACCTGTGCACGAGCTGTAAAGGTACCCGGACAGAACGCTGGTGGCTATAGCAACTGAAGAAAAATGTATTATCTTGCTAAAGACCCGGATATCTTCTCGGGGGTTTCTTTGAGACCAGAGAGCTAGAAGTAGAGTCAATATTGGACTTAACGACAATCATCAGGTGGCCCGGAACACGATGGAAATGTCGCTCCTTGTCCGATGGATGCAACACTTTGTGGGCTACAAGGTGTTAGGACCAATTCCTCGTTTTGGAGCTCCAGTGCCCCCTAGTGGCCAAATATATATCACTTCAGCTTTAGCCCCTTTTTTAGGCTGTGCATAAAAGTGGAAAATACTACTTCCATCAACTCTAAAATGGTCTTATTTACTTGTGTCTTTGTTGCTCAGTGTTGTAGTTTCGACCTTTACATTTACAATGTGTTGGGTTAGCTCTTATTGGTATGTACCCATGTGGTGGAACAATTATTACAAAAATGACAAAAATCAACAACATATTCATATTTAGTTTAGAAATATTCCGTTTTTTGTAAAAGCCATGCATTCAAAACTTGTCTTTAATCATTTGCTTCTAAGTACAAAAGTATTAACATGGAGTGAATGTACTCGTCATTCAGAGTGACCCATTTCAGAATAGGTATTTTGTGACTATTATATTATTTCTGTATTCATTTATACACAATTTAAATGTTGCAGCTGCGGGGTTGGGCTGATTTTGATTAGTCTAGTACCTTGTGGATTTCTTCACCAGGGAATCAGTCAAGTTTTATCAACCTAGAACTCTATCATCATTTATTTATTTTTATTATTTCTTGTACAACAATATGATAAGTAACTCGGAACTTAATTTATCAAAGGTGGTATAAAACCTTTGACCTTTTGACCTTTGACCACCAAAATCTAATCTGCTCATTCTTGATTCCAGGTGGGTGTTTGATCCAAATTTGAAGAAACTCCATCCAGACATTTCCTGAGATATCACGTTCACAACAATGGACTCGGTATGTACGTCTGTCCGGATCTACAGCTCCCCAACATGAGCACGTGGAGAAATGTTCCATCTGCTGGCAGATTGAAGACCAGTTCGCTTGATCTTGTCTATCTGACTGGGACCTGTGGAGGCCCCCCAGTTCTTGACTGGTGCCTTTGAGTGTTTCTTCACTGGTATATTATATTGATCTTTAAACTAAAATGTAGAGAATTAAAGATCGTGCTCATATTAACCAGTGATCCAGTTCTAGAAATGGACAGAACGGAGCTCATGCATGGCTTTGCATTACAGAGCACTTCCCCACCAGCTGATCACATTCACGTATGTCGGTGATGGAAAGTATATACGAAATACACACAATCAATGCACAGGTGTTGAGGAAAGGTAAATACAACGGTGGAAAGTAACTTACCCAAGTACTGTACACATTTTAGATACTTGTATACTTAAGCATATCTAATTTATGCTTCTTTATTCTTCTACTCTGATCTTTTAAATGCTTACTTTTTACTTTGGTACATGTACTTAACTGCTATAGTTACTAGATTTTTTACATTACACGTATGATCCACTTCTTAATTATGATGCATTGTTATAGATTTAAGGCCCCACATACCCACGCAGTTGTTTTTTCAGTTATGTTCGGCAGGCGTGCACTGATGGTCTCTTAACTCATGTAGGTCATATAGAGGCATTGGGTATTACATTGAAACTGTTTCATAACCAGTTAAAAGTTCCTCTCAATAACTTTAAGTACATTTTGCACAGTTACGTTGCTACATTTAATAAAGTATGAATACTTCTACCATCGCAGCCTCACAAGGTTTTAGACACATTTCAGAGTAAACAGTTTTTTCCTCCACACCACTGGTGTTTCCTTCATGGGGGGGGGGGGGACTCATGCTGGATGGAGCTCATGACTGGTGGGTTTCGCTACTGACACGGATTCACCCCTAGAGGGAGTGCCGAGTTACTAGAAGTGGGAAAGAAGAGAGTGGGGTGAGCCACGCCGCGCCTGCTGAGCAGAGCTGCGTCAAGCGTCACACCAGCATCAGTGAAACAGCCGCTCACCGGGACTGAGAGGAGAGTGGATTTCAAAGTAAAAGCCGAAAAAGATTAAGGCGCAGCGAAACGGAGAGAGAGAGAGAAAGTCTTGCTGTAACAAAGGACATATTCAATATTTTTTAAATGATGTAGTTGTGTGGAGAGTAAACAATTAGTTAAATATCTTAAAAATCAGCTTTATTGGCCAAATATGTCCACGCATATTAAGGAGATTGACTGTCAATGCAGTTCCAAGAACAATTTACAGGAAAATAGACAGAATTAGACCCATAGATTGTTCTTATTTTAGGTGGAGATGAGTTTGTGTGGCTCAGGCTCGAGCTGAAGCTGCTTTTCATCATCCTGCCATCTTTTTAATTTACATTCACAGTATCATTAGATCATATTGAACGTCTACACAGTGTATTGTAATTTCATTATGTTGGTCTATATTCTGTACGCATCTGTCACCACTTTCTCTTCCTCTGGTTTCTTCCATATTTCCCCCTTTTTTCAATAGTTTTTTTTCTTATCAAATGAGGGTTGAATATGACCGGGTGGAGTATATATGTACATATTGTATACTGTACATATTGTAAAGCCCTGAAAAAAATGTGTGATATTAGGCTATATTAAATAAACTGACTAAACCCGAGCTAAAACAAAAGCTTAGATCAACATATAGAACTAGAAATAAGTGGTGAATATAAATATCAACAATGAACACTGTACAGTGTCTTACCTGCGACTTTTTTTTTTTATCACATTAACCATAAACTAGTGTCTCATGTCAAATATACTGAGAAGAAAATTGTCCTGATTTATTGACAATATTATAAAAAAATAATAAATAAAAAAATAATAATAAATGAAATACGTTTTTTATTAAATATTTAATAAATACAAATTGTGAAATAATTCATGTATTGTTAGGTATGCTTTAAAAAAAAATATTAATAATTTTAACTTGAAAACCAATAACCGGAAGCATGATGTTTGTGTCTCTCCCCCCCCCCCCCCCCTCCCATCTTGACTGTGGTGCTCGGAGCCGAGAGGGTCAGGGGGAGGAGAGGAAAGGGAGTGGAGCGCGAGAAGACGACCGGAGGAGATCCAGCACACAGAGACCAATTTACCCGGACCATCCTCTTTGCACAGCACCGGGCTACACACGGTCCTCCGCTCCGGCCCGACAACCCGCGACCGAATCGGTGTAACCCTCCGCGATCCGGTCGGGGAACAGAAAACAAGAAGATGATCACGGTGAGTCCGTCTTCCTGACAGCAACTGCTGCCGCTGCCGCTGCTGCTGCTGCTGCAGGCCGACATATATAATACATGTTCTCCTGTCACACACACACACACACACACACACACACACGTCTCCAACGCGGTTGCACTGGACCGCACGCGCCTCGGACACCTCTCTCTGTCAGCACACCCTGTCTGCAGGAGTGAATGACAGATGGCAACAGTTGCTGTAAGGCCTCGCACTGGTGGAGGAGGAGGAGGAGGATACACGGTCAGTTAACGTGTCCCACTGACAGGCCAGCAGCAACATATCTCTGTGTGGTGGAGAAAAAGAAAAAGAAAAAAGGATGAGCTGCCTCATTATGTTTCTTATTAACAGCTGACAGTTAATAATAAGCCACATTCAGGCGCGTGGAGCCTCTTGCATGTCTGATGCTCATAATGATTCAGCCGCAGATAATTTTTCATAACATAACATTGCACTTAAACACCTCCCGGTGTACCCTACTCACACCAAACACATGGGGGTTGTAAATAAAGGGGGGTTTAGAGTATTATTCCCACCCCCTACCCGTCAACTGACGGATGCTGAGGAATGTGCAGCACTAATAACGTGTTTATATCTGTTTATTTACCTTCGTGCTAGTTAACACACGTATCCTGTGAGCTATATGTTGCCTTTGCTGCAGACTGAAGGACATTTGGCACGAAGAGGCGTGCACGTGTGTCCCGAACATGGTCTCTACGCCGGACACAGCGGAACGTTTTTTTAAATTTTTTTTATGGTCCCCCGTTATGGTTGTCACACAGGCCACGGTGTTATGTAACAAGAAGCCTACGCTGTTTGAATGCGGGCCCTTCGCGCACGGCCTGCCTGTGCGTGGCACTCACGCGCCGGATCGCAAACATATCATCCGCGCATGATTATGGAAATTAAGAGAGGAGGGGGGAGAGGGGGGGGGGGGGGGGGGCACTCAACGCGTCGCATACCTTTGATTTCCCCTAATGAGTTGATCTATTTTCGCATCTGGATGACAACTGAGCCACCACACACACACACACGCACGCACGCACGCACACACACACACAGAGAGAGAGAGAGAGAGAGAGAGAGACAGAGATGCATGCAACTGGAACAAGTCCACAGCACGGATTGACTTTACGCTCGCTATTTGTGAATGTAACGGTTGAAAATGTCCCCTAGGAATAGTCAGTCACCCCCCCCCCCCCTCCTAACGCGAGTGGGGGGAAACCAGAGAGCACGGCCAAGCACCATGCACACACACACACACACGCCAAGCGACTGGCAACACCGCGACGTTTGCAAATGGGTACAAGCTGGTCGACCTTGTACAGGGGGGGGGGGGGGGGGGGAGGTGTTGGTGGAGAGAAGAGGAGAACGGGGGGGGGGGGGGGGGGGGGGGGGGGGGTGTAGCGGTTCTTGTCGATCCGCTGCCAGGGAGGAGGGGACGCGGCTCGGACGGACACGCGCCAGAGAAGGCGCACCGCAGGGCAAGAAGTAGCGAGGAGACGCCGCCACAGCGGGCCTCTCTGGTGGAGATGCTGATCGATGACGCGGCGGCAGGCGCGTTTGCGTGCGTGTACCTCTGCACGGTGTGCAGCTCCTGGTGTCCGGAGGCCCGGAGAGGTCAGCCGGTGCCATAGTTGCTGAAGCATATGTGGACGTTTAATTAAATCTGGACGAAAACCACCACGCCGCTGTGCTATTATTACACCCACTACTGTTATGAAGATACTGTTGGGTTATTATAGTGATATTAGAGATATACAAAAAGTATTTGGAGATATTTTCTGGACTACAACCACAATGTAGCCTTATGAATGGGATCCACCATCTGACTTTTCTCTCCCGATACCTCAATACCAGAGCTCCCCTTTTTCCCCCGAGTATGCTATCTGTATACCACGCTGTGTGAAAACTCATTAGGATTCTCTTGTTAGATAACATGAAGGCATGCATTGCTGTGGGACTAAAAATGCACCATGACTGAATACATGGAAGTGATAATAGAAACACAAAACAACTGTATTTAATGTAGAGGCGTCTCCTCTGGTCGATACCCAGTCCTCTTAATAAGAGCCTTATTGGTTTAGAGCATCCTAAACACAAATGAATGTCATACACTCAAAGACACAGACGGGTTTATAAGACATTACTTACAGTGTAATCGATAACAACATAAGACATATCAGATGTAAACGTTCATACATTGATACCCTTTTTACAAGGCATTGTGTATTTGAACAGTATCCGTCAAGTCAAGCACATTCAACTCTTGAATTAACTAAATTAATTCACAGGTGACACTTCATCAGCACAATGATACAACAACATGTATGCCTGTGCTATATGCGTTATACTTAAAGGGTAGTTGAACTTTTGGTTTAAAGCTGCAGGGCACACAGATCCGGTCCTGCTGTGTCTCCCATCACTGTCTTGATATTTGTCTTGACAGTATCCTGTTGTCCAGTGGCATTTATCTATATTTATTACCCGTCTTTTTTTTTTAAATCATCGATTGTGATAATAACCAGAGCTTTGAAGGAGTCGCTCTTTATCTTCAGCCCAACTGACTCCAAAATGCTGTCGTGTATTTATACCGGAGGGTGTGTTTTAGTACGGGGGTCAAATCGAGCACGTTGTGGTTAAAAAAAAAACTTTAAAAAAACAGGCCGCTATTTTTGATCCTATCCTCCCCCTCTCCTCTGTCCTCCCCCGTAGTTTTTGGAAGTAACTTGTTCTTCTCCTGTGAATCTGTCTCAGTTTTTGTGAGACACAATCTCAAGTGTGTCCGGTTGTCCCGGGAAATTGGATTAATTGTGCATTTAGCCGACAGTTATGTTTTTTAAATTTATTTCCCGTCAGATTTGGGATTAAGAAGATCTTTGCTAACGAGCTTTTGAGAGCGTTAACTGGTGTCAGGCCTGTTCATTCATTTGGGTAATAACATCAAACGACAGACGATCGGATGTTTCTCTCCTGATCTAAATTTGAGCCGCGACACCATCACAAATATCTATTTGCCCATCGGCTTTTATACAATCTACGATGTGTTTGTTTCCCCCTTCTAGGCTCAGTGGAAGCTGTGGAGATAGGCCTGGAAGCAGAGACTGGTCATCTCATTAACCTTGGTCTCTGACTGCTGTCCCTGGCACAACATCTGGGGCTTCGTGAGGCGACTGGTGCGCCTTTTGACCCCATCCGGTCAGTCCCACCCTGTGGCCCCCGCAGCGTGGCCTCTACAAACCCTTCCTTGTTACTTCAATTTGTCCGCGGGGATAAATGAGTGAACCGGCTGCAAGGGAAAGGGCTGGGACATGTACCAGAACCCCAACAGGTAAAACAACTTGCACAGGTGGTTAGAGGAGGTAAATGTTGCAGCCACATGGTATCAGTGCTGCAGTAGCTATCTGTCTTTGACCTGTAATGAACGTTCCTCTCTCTGCTCACCTAGAATGTCCTGGTTCAGTGGGTTCCTAGTCGCCAGAGTGGACGACCGCAAGACCGCGTGGGGGGAGCGCAATGGCAAGAAGTCCAAACGAAAGGGAGGCTCATCTCTCTGCAACCCGCGTTACATGAGCTGTCTGCGGGACCCAGATGCTATGGAGCCCCCTTCCGGAGCCCCCCTCCATCAGCACCACCGCGGAGGGGGGTCTGGGGCCGTGGGAGGCGGGGGAAACTTCGGCGTCCGTTGCGGGTGGCAGGAGGACCACTACGGCAAAAGGGGAGGGGCTCCCGGGGAAGGGGTGGGGCTGAAATCGGTCGACTTGGCCTTTGAGGATGGCGAGTTGAAAGGGAGGAAAGGGGGATGCAACGGAGGAAGCGGGGACGCGGGCAACGACGGTCCCAACGGCGCAGCGGGGGTGGTGACGGCTGCGGACTGCTGGCTCAGGGTGGTGCAGGTGTTCCAGTCTAAAAAATTCCAGTCCCGCAAACTGGAGCGCCTATACCAGCGTTACTTCTTCAGACTGAACCAGAGCTCCTTGACCATGCTCATGGGGGTGCTTGTGATCGTGTGCGGCATCATGCTGACCTTCCACTGTGTCCACGCCGCCCCTCACGTGGCCTACTCGTCGGCCCTGTCGGTGGCGATGGCACTCTTCATGGCTCTCATGGTGGTGTGCAACCGCAACGGCTTCCACCAGGACTACATGTGGATGGTCAGTTACCTGGTGATCGGGGTCCTGCTCTCCGTGCAGGTGTTCGGGGTGCTCATGGTGGCACCCAGGAGCGCCTCGGAAGGCATCTGGTGGTCCGTGTTCTTCATCTACATCATCTACACCCTGCTGCCCGTGAGGATGAGAGCGGCCGTGGTGAGCGGAGCGCTGCTGTCCATCATACACGTGGTCACGTCATGGCAGATCAATCAAGAAGACCAGTTCCTCTGGAAACAGGTAAGAGAGGCTTGACGCCTGACTGTCAACTGGTTGACGTGAACTGTGACCGATGCTGATGTAAGGAAACTATTGTCACTATTTCCCTTTTATGTTATCTTGCAGATAATATCTATCAGCATTTTATCCTGCAATGTTTTATGTTTTCACCTCATCTCACTCGCAGACCCTTTTGGTTGATCCATGCATGTTGTCTTGGTCAGCATTGTTCAAAACTTTATTTTAAAGTCAGACTGAAACGGAAGTCAGAGCGACTTTTGCTTCTGTATTCTTCAGCGAAACAGAATATTTTAGTGGTGTACAGTTACAAGAGGGATTTAAACGATACATTTGATTGGACGGGTAAAAGAAAGTAGGTGGGCTTAGAGCGTTGCACTCCACACACACCTCCTTGTTGCCAAAAGTTGATTGATTGGATGGAAGTCATGATTTTATTGGTTGATGCTAGTTTACGTAAGTAAACTTTATATTTTGTTTTACTGTAAAAAAAAAGATGCTAATTATTTAGCATATATTGTTTAAAAACATGCACAATTTGATCGTGGGATGCGATCTAAAAGAGTAAAAGCATTTTGTCATTTATGAGCTGGTGTGAGAAGGTAGAGACTAAACCATTACAGCTTTTTGATGAGGTGTAGAAACCTAATGTTTCAACACAAAGTTTGTTTTCATGAGAGGAGGAAGAGTGCTGACGTTTAAATTGTCCACGTCAAGCTAATACATTACATTACATTTAGCTGACGCTTTTATCCAAAGCGACTTACAATCATACACAGCTACAGGGAACAACTCTTGCTTAAGTGTCTTGCTCAAGGACACATCGACTAGGGCGGGGATTGAACCACCAACCCCCTGAATGAAAGACGGACCTGCTAACCACTGACCCACAGTCGCCCAGTATAGCTGTCTCTTCATTGGATGAACAGGCTCTGGGCATTGCGTATGTCTAGCTGATGCCATAATGCAAATATACATGATAAAAAACAAGATCTCTCCATTCAGCTGTACACATCCAGCAGATATTAGCAACATTAGCATTCGTTCGGAGTTGTCTTTGTGGCGACCCGCTGTCCTTTTAGCTCTGTTTTGGTTTCCACCATCTCTTGAGGGGGAACTCTCTGGCTCATTAGCTGTTAAATCCTTCACTGTGTTCACCAGCTAGTCTCTAGCTTTGTGTGCCCAGTGGGTTTATCATAGCTCTCTTTTTTTTGCTGAAATCAGCTCCCCGCTGTGGCTGGAAATGGGTCGATAAGAGCTGTGAAACGGAACCAAAAACTATTTGTTGTGGGACGCAAAAACAATGAGCTGAAAGATGCTAAAACCCACTTCTGAGTTGAGAGGAACCCCAGAGTCAGGTGACAATTCTCTGTGAGGGCGTCACCTTAAACACGGTTGCACCGTTAGCTGTGGTGTTCGTAGCTAACGGTTGCCGTTAGCTACGAACACCACAGCTAACGGTGCAACCGGCGCAAACAACGGCAGCAGCGCTGACAGAGCTAACAGCGTTGAGCCGCGGGGGAAAGCGGATGGTTAGGGTGCCGTTATCAGCCGCGAACCGCCTTGCGGAGCGGGGGGGGGGGCCGTGAGCTAACAGGCAAGGGGCCCGCTCACGCGCACGAACATGCACTGAAAGGCACGCACGGCCCGCCCTGCTATGTCCTCGAAGCTCAGAGATGCTCTGATTACAACACAGAAGAGTTTACATCAGAATATATATATCCTCTTTTGGGTAAAAAGTTTAAAAAGCAACCCTCTGAATTTGGAAAAGCAATTGATGATATTGTATAGCTTGAAAAAAAACGTTCAACATCGAAATGCTTGACGTCAAACTTGAAAAAAAACATCTCGCCTAATTTTAACCCTGTATCTATCTAGTAATCTGTAACCTAGTACATTTTAAAAAGTAACTTTCCCAACACCGTTGATAAGTAATTAAATACAGTAGGAAACTAACAATTGTGATAAGTTATCGCTGTAGACTGATTGCAGTGGACCCATTGTTATGTTGCTTCATATGTTTACGATATGGCCCTTTTATTCTCACTGAACTGGCCACCGTGTTGTATTTACATGTGTTCTTACGGGTCTTTCTGTACAGCGTGTTGTTTGTGCGTCGTGTCAAGGACCGAATGGACCGCCCCAGCCGGACTGCTGTGTGTGTGTGTGCTGTTGTGTGACAGTGTGAGAATACCATGATGTAAAGCGGTATCACTCAGGTCTCTGTGCTCTCACACAACGGACTCTTTGTACTTTTCTCCAAGGGTGGTCTGGTGGTGGAAAGACGGGGGGACAGGGGGGGAACAGGGGGGGGGGGCACGATGGCTGCTCGCTTTCTGCAAAGCCCAAAAGTTATGGGAAACATAATAGGAAAGCCATTACATGAAAACAATAGGGGGATATAGGACTTAACGGCCAACCACTGATTATCTCCATAATGCCTCCGCCATAACAGTTCGGGTATGCATTCGGTAACTTATCCCCTCACGTGTCAGCCGGATGGCAACGACGCAAACAAGTCCCTTAAAGACAGATCACTTTTGTTAAGATTTTGGGATTGTTTTTTATGAATTGATGACAAAGTATACCAGGAACTGGGTTTCGGGGATTCGTGGGAACTCGGTAACTGCTGTGGACTCTCACATCACGCGTGATATATACAGTGCAATCCATCACCGGCTCCGACGTGGTTTGCCGTCATTAAGTGAATGAATGCCACGAGATAGCCGCGGCCCCTGCCATGCTGTTTATTCCAGAGGTCGCCTGTGTATGATACGTGACACAGTAAAACTCTATAATCAATCACCGCTTCGTGCTCGTGTGCGAGTATTTCCTCTTTCTCCGATAACTCATTAACTCTTTTATTTTCCGTCTTTTCGTTGCCAACTTCTGTTTGCTGGTTTAAACCGTATGATTTAAACCGGTTGAGTTCTGCTCAGTCACGAGTATAGCTGATTAATCTATCATCCACGAAGTGAATTAGATATGTCTTATTTGTATCAGACTGTAGTTTCATCAGTGACCAGCTGTGAGGGACATTTTTCTTTTATGCTTTTTTTGTATTTATTTAAAATTCATAGTTCAAGAGCAGAAATGTCTTGAGGTATGAGGATGATCAGGATCTGGTCACTTTACACGAGAGGTTATCCGTTTTATTTTATTTATTCTCTGACATTCCTGACCTTATTTCACTGGTCTGATCGCTCGTAAAAATGTGATCACGTCAATCGAATATGATCAAAGCCCACTCGCTCACTCCCGATGAAGCAGATTAACCGAATCTCTGACCGTCGAACGTCCTTTATGTAGAAATAAATTAAAGGTTTATTTTACAAACTGACATTGTGATTGTTTCTGATGTAATCATGCATTTAGAAAACCAAGTCAGGAGCTCTAAAGAGGAAAAGGCCTTCCCATTATTTATTACTTTGTAATACAATCTGTTAAATGCCGTTATAGATATTACAACTTGCTTGAAGAGTGAAGCCTTGCAGACTTTCTTTATCTATGTGACATGTTGACCTTTTGTTGGGGACAAAACAATAACAATATTGACAGAATGGCTCAACAGGCCATTCATTTATTTATTTTCCGTGAAGTTTTTTTACTCCATAAAACACAAAAACAGACCAACCAAGACATCCACAAATAAAAAATAACCTAAACACAGCACAGTGGTACACATTGTTTACCTGATAGAACTTTCTAAAATTACATTCTTCCTATTTTTTCTTGGCCAAAATATGATATAATCACCATCAAATCATAATATTATCAAACAAGTCTCTCTTTTGATTACTTGATATCTCAGGAACGTCTTTTTACATTTTTTGCACAAACGGATAACATTAGAAGTGATGACATTTTGGACATAAATGTCTCTATTGAATGTTTGTGTCAGAAATGGCTGCCGTTTGATTTTTTTTCTTGGAGAGGTAACATCACAAAACGATCGTACGTGTGGGTGTCTGTTTGTTTTGTTGTGTGTGCTGACATGCACGGCACAGCGGGCGCTTCCGTCCAGGAATAGAGACGGTTTTTTTTCTCCTTTTAAAACCGATCACCGCCCCGACACAGTCCGTCAATGAAACTCCCCGAGTTTGTACATTCTTCACCCCCCTCCTCGGCCGGTATTTGCTTTATTGTCCCTGACAACAAGCATTGTTGTGTGGATGTTGTTGACACAAGTGCTGTGAGAGGTCAAAGACTGGTTCCTAAAAATACCCGGCCCTTGGCGTTTCTGCAAACTGTTGCGTCACATGGGACAAGTCTTATCGGAGCCTGCGTCAGAGCAACAGGCTCTCAAACGCCCCCCCCCCTTTTTTTTCTTTCTGCACACACACTGTGGTGTTCACATACCCTGAAGGTTAACGCGGTATATCCACAGATACGACAACGATTTATTTATCTTTTTTACGCGAATGCATTTTGGGATGGATGGATGGGTGGGGGGGGGGGGGGGGGCACAAGTCAATATATTTCACAAAGACTCCCGCTAAGTGTTTACAGTTTTTTAAAATATGTTTTTAATTCGGTAGATAAGATAAGGGAATGGCGTTTAAATAACAATGTGCGGCTTAATGGTCCCACGTCAAACTTTCCAAATGGCTGTTTGCTCAATTCTAAAATGTCCAAGGTTGTGAGAGAGAGAGAGAGAAAGAAAGAGAGAGAGAGAAAGAGAGAGAGAGAGAGGAAATCTCACATTGATGAACCGTATCATCTGTTCACAGTTTCACAGCAGCTCCCGGTGCTGGAATAAACCTCGTGTGCATCATCATGCATCAAGATGGTCGTACTTAGATCCCAGTGGAAGAAAGTGTCGGCGTGTGATGATCATCTGTGCGAAGCTGCAGCCACAGAATGAGACACCCCGGTTGAAGTGTGTGTGTGCGTGTGTGTGTGTGTGTGTGTGTGGGGGGGGGGGGGGGGGGGCATGCAGCGAAGGCGGTGTGATCGGAGGAGAATCCGATATTCTCCCCACGCAGTCCTTTTTTTTTTTGCCTCGGCCTCCTTGATAAATAATTTGTGTTTGACGCGGCGGCGGCATTTTAACGAGGATACCGTGTCACATGCACGCTCTGCTCACGCCCGGGATGGGTGCTGAGCCATGGGGTCTCTCTCTCTCTCTCTCTTTCTCTCTCTCTCTCTCTCTCTCTCTCTCTCTCTCTCTCACGCATACACTTCACTTGTTTGTAACTGCCTGTGTTCAATTGTATGAGGATTACATTGAGACAGATTTATACACACACACACACACACACACACGCACACACACACGCACACACACACACACACACACACGCGCACACACACGCGCGCGCGCAAACTCTCAAGACACCCATACCACCGCCGCCGCCAATCTGCGGACCAATCGGATGGCTGGAAAATTAATTATCAGTTTAGCGTCACTTCTGAGAATGATGGGGAATAAACAGCATCGCTAAGTGTCTCCCTCAGTGCCTGTGTTCAGTTGGTCCAACGGTTGCCGTGGAAACAACTACGACTCAAGCAGCCGGCAGAGACCCAGTTCAAAGCCTGCTGGTGTACCGTTGCTTTAAGTAAAAAAATTAAAAAAAAAAAATCTGGTTCAGATTTGATTTGCTCGAGGTCCTGGATGCTGGAGGTGTCCGAGCTATGCGGTTCTGTTATTTATACAAGTTTTTTTTTTCTGGCACTGATAATTGATTTTTATTGCTCATTACAACTCTTTTGTATTGCGTAAAGAGACTTCCCGTGTGCGATCCAGAAAAAAAAAACTGTTGATATTGTGAGAAAAAAAAGGGTTTCTGTCTGTTTTTTTTTTTTTTAAACTTTTTTTTTAATACAGACTTTTTGCTGCACTTTTGCAACTCCAATGCCAACATAGTTTTAATAGTCACACTCCCTCCACGGAAGTCACACCTGCCTGGTTGCCAGCAGGATTGTTTCTGGTGTGTCGCTTTCAGTGTCAGGACCCCGCAGCGTGTTGACAGAAACACGACGGAGGGAAAAGGGAGTTTGAAACCGGCTTTACACTCCCGAGTAATTGTTCCAGACAAGGATGTACAATATTGGTTTAAGGTTCACGGTCTTCAGTCCTAAGCCTCAAGAATACACAAAATACTCCTTTTGTGAGCAGGCATAATTTATGTCTTCACGACATATAAGTGGTGACAGGGCAACAGAGTTACAGTAGCAGTCTTGTTTTGTTTTTTTTAGCTTACAAAAAACAGGTTTGCTGTAATAAAATAAATGTGGCTTACTGAATAAATTGCTCCCGAGGGGTGGCAGAAACAATTGCCAAACATTTGCACCATTTCCTGTTTAAAAGAACAGATATTTATATTTTACGCGTCACGCATTTGATTAAGACTCAATTTGAGCAAAACACACAAATAATGCACTACTTCCTCCACGGATTGGAAAATTCAATCTGCCGATGTAATCCACGGTGAACTGCATCTGTTATGAGCTTTAAAAAAATAATAATAATCGAGACGTTTTACTGTCTGATGTGTATTGTGACTATTTCCGGATCAACAATAAGTGAAATGTGAGACACGAGGTTATGTTGCTCTAAAATGCACTATTTGTTTAGTGCCTTTTTAAAAGTGATCACGATAGAATGAAAACATACTTCACACAATGCAAAACCCTAATTAACTTCTCATTATAGAGTAAACGATCATATATGATACTCCTTGGGAAATAATGACTGAGGGGGGCGCTTTGGGACACAGATCTAAGCAGTGTAATGAAAGGTTTTCCCTTTGTTTGTTTCTTCAGCAGAAATAGATGGAAACAAGAGTGTGTGGACGGGACTTTGTCTCACTCTTTCCATGTGAAAGAGGATTTCTTTCTGTGATATTTATACATTTCCTGCAAGTGTATGTGCATAGAGATCTATGTTGGCGATCCACACACCGTCTTCATTTACATTTAAAGAGTAAATGAGATATGATGGACTGGCGGCCTGTCCAGGGTGTCCCCTGCCTTCGCCCTATGTCAGCTGGGATAGGCTCCAGCGCCCCCGCGACCCTAATGAGGATAAGCGGTATTGAAAATGGATGGATGGATGGATGAGATATGAATAAAAAAAATTAAAAAAAGACTAAATTCAACGACGTTTGAGCAAAAGTGACGACATTTAGTACATCACGACGCCGCGGTTTAAATGACACTCGCTTCATGTCACTCACATTTTTAGAAAAACCAAGAATACATTTTGAAACCGTTTCATATTGTCCTGGTAAAATGATTTCCTGAGAAAGGACAACACTCTCCCCTGCTGTTTGTCACAAATTACAGCGACGACAGGACGGTACAGATGATTGTGCTCCAAAATAGCTTTTCATCTGAAGCGTAACATACTTTTTGTTGTGTGTGTGTGTGTGTGTGTGTGTGTGTCCACTGTAAGACTCGTATGTTTGATTGTAGTGCGTCTCAGTCAGCTGCAGCCGCTCGACGCTCACCTCCAGACCGAGTGCAGACCACCCGGTGGAGTGTAGCAGGCGGGGCTCGACTCTTTATCTGTCCATGTGGTTCTGGTCATTTCAGATAAGGGCAGTGCGAGCTGTGTGTAGACATGAGGCTCAGGCTGAGTACACAAAACCCAGCAGCTGCCACACACACAGACACACAGACACACACACAGACAGACACACACACACACACACTCACACACACAGCCTCTTTCACAAAGGCTAGAAGTGACAGTGAGCGCGAGTCAAAAATAAATTAAATGAAAGCATATGGAAATAAATAAGCGACGCTCTCAAGGAAAGATAAGGGCCCGACCTACATGGGTGGGGGTGGGGGGAGGGAGACTCTTGTGTCTTGTCACGATGTAAAGCACCTACATTGTGTTTATCGGGGTGCTGGAGTGTGTTTTTACAGAGCCTGATGTATCACAGATGTTTTAAGGCGTTCCAGATGCTCCTCAAAAGGCCCCTGCTTCAACAACAATATCCCATCAGTCACTTCTCCCTCTGGGAAAAAGGTCTTGTAAATTCAGCGTCTGGTTCTCCACGCAGTTTTATGGACGAAGATTTTTTTCTTTTTTCTTCCCCATGTGAGCATGAAATATTGTTCTCGGTGTATTTAAGGGCCAATTTAACCCGGCCAAACCATTTTGGAGCAAGCAGTGCTCAATTAGTTGATTAAATGACCCTTCCCTAAGTCCCAACTAATGCAGACTGGCCAATCACAGCATAGCATAGTTCCAGCTCTGACCAGGGTCCCACAACTGGAGACTCTCATGCAATTGTTTCAGATTATCCTCATATTCAGGCTGGTTTTGGGGATTTCGGGGCTAGTCGTTGTGTTGTGCCTGAGGCATGTGCAACACCTGTTCCTAACATGCGGGGATCGAGAGAACGCTAGCAAATAAGGCATGTAAAATGTTCCCGACTTACAATGTTGCTCTCTGCGTAATAGAGAGTGATGTTGATTAACTGTCAATTACTGTCAGAGTCCATTTATTTAGACTTAGTCAATTTATTTCATGGGAGGTGGAGCAGGTGCACTTAACTGTGCAAACATAGAGTTTTTTTAAACTAGCATGCATTAAAAAAAAAAGTCCCTCAACGCTATGCTATGCTACAATAAAGACCAACCCGGCTTCACAGAAACAGAGTTGGTCCTTCACTCCATTGTCTTCTGTTTTTGAAAGGCCAGCTGATCAAGAATATGGAGTAGCAGCGGGTGGGCGGGGCTTAGCGGCTGGGTCAATTGACGGAACAGAATTGTCCAATCATAGCTTAGCAATTACGACTATATGCGCGGCAAACCTGGAACGTTTTGGATTCGTCATGAATGTCCCAATCTGTCCGCTTATTGGAGTTCAACCGTCAAAACACTCTCAGATATTTTCAAAATGTTCATAATCTTTTTGTTCTGCATTGTTTTTCTTTCGTAGTGTGTGTGTGACCTGTTTGCTGAAACTGTTATGCCTACAGTAGTAATCAAGTGCTATTTTGAAGAGTTTAACATATCATGAAGGAACTACGTTGGTTTGTCACATCCCTGTTTACAGCCGGTCCCGTAGGACAACAAAGCTTTGTCTAAAGTTAACGGCTCTGTTCCTCCTTCGTTGGATTTGAGGAAGTTTAGACTCCATCAACCCCGGCCACATGTCACATTGGTTAGTTACCTTACACTGTCTCCCACACGGATAATCGACTGGTCAGGATTAGGACTGCTGCTTGTCTTTTAGCCTGAGACAAGCAGCACGTTTCCTGTCTTTGAGCACATATCCCCCCCTTTGTCAGGGTAATGTGTTTTAACTCCAAGTGCATGTCTAAGTCTTTGAGCGAAACGCACATCCTCAAGTGCTGCTCTGTTCCCCCATTCCGCCTCCGTACCTTTCCTCCATGACAGCCACGCAGAATAACGGCGCTACATTCTCCCCCTTGAACAGGCTGTGAGAACGGGCCTAAAGTCATCCACTCGCCCACTTAACCCCCCCCCCCCCCCCCCCCCCCCCCCCCCCCCCCCCCCATCTCCCCCTCGCCTCCTCAGCTGGTTCGCACGCTGCACCCTCTCCCTGAACCGGGGCCGAGGACTGCGGGTCTTTGGAGGGAGGCTGTGGAATGTGGGCGATAGTTGCTAAGTGAAAGCGGCGCTGCCATCTCCGATAATTCACAGTCTCCGTGGGTGTGAGTCTCGGGCCAACACTAAGCAGAACCTTTTTTTTTTTTTTTTTTTTACAAGACTGAGAAAGAAGCACAGAGGGAGGGAGAGAGACTCTTCAACAACATTGTTTTTTTTATATAAAAGCATCACATCACATCTCCGTATTTCATGCATAAGAGGTCTATAATGACCGCTGGCTTCAAAAATGAGCTCTTTAACAGGAATATTGAGTCAGGAGGTGAACATTAAACGTGCATACATCTTATAGCAACGCTTTTTTTCCCTCGCAAATCAACGACTTCTCAACGGGCTGGCTGAATGATTGAAGAGATAAATCATGTGTGTGGGTAAAACCTTTCTGTTTGAAGGGGTTTAAAGTCAATTGCAGAGCTTTTGGTCCGCAGATTCATTTAATATTTAAGCTTTTGAACTTTTCATTCTGTCAACTGACTTGTAAAGGGTCTGAGTACATGAAGGGGCACAGTAGGGATACCATGGTGTCATGGCGCTGATCAGTGCTGGGTGTTGCCTGATCATTGTTAAATGGGATGGAGAGCAGGATGAGAGGATTAACGAAGAGGTCGGGTCGCCTACTGCTGCGTGAACATGCCGTGGAAACAAAAAGGAAAGAGATACCCGGCTGACATCGTGCACGCTGTCCAGAAACCCTCCGCGATAGTTTGATGAAGATCTTTCGGTTGGAAATGGAATTGGCTCGTGAGTGCAGGCTGTTAGTCACATCCTACTGTCTGTGAGAGGCTCTATTCATTATTTCATGGCACAGACGGACTTTATCTGTTTTTTTTCTGTTGATGCGTTTTTCTTTATGTGAAAGCTTTAATCTGCAAATTTGGCGTTTTGTTTTCTGGCCATTTGGTGAATGAAAGTCTACAATTGACTCTCTTTTAGCTCCTAACAGCTGCTTGTTACGGCTAAAAAAAAACAGTGACGCTATGGGAGCAATGAGAGTGAACTACAAGTTATGTTATGGGCCAGAAAACCAAAACAATGAGCTAAAAGATGCATAAATCTGTGAAGCTGCAGAGTTTTGTGATAATTATCTGCGTGTTCATTGCTACAACCTCTTTCATATACAGGTAGCCATGTGATCCATTGTTTGTATAACAATATATTGATTTGCTTTAAATAATCCTATCCAGGTACATCGGGACGCTGTTCAATGTCCCTTTCGTCCACATTCTCGTTCGCTCCTTAAAGAACATTCGTTCCCAGTCGGATGACCTTACAAGTCAATGTTTATAGACTCACTGTCAGCACCAGAGACTTCCTGCTAAAGTAAATGGCTGCTGTGCTAAAATCCATCATAAAGGAGGAGGGAAAATTATAAATAAAGTGTCTGAATGTTTCAATAGCGCTCGTTCAACTCTGAGTCGGGCTTTCAGAGGGGTGTCAAGAGGTGATGGGTGGATGGGAGGTGTTGAGTTATTACCAACGATGGGCAGGTGGATACCACTGTATCGTCTGTATATTTCTTCTCATGTTTTCAGTCCACTTTGTTTCGGACTGAAATATCTCAACTGTTGAGTGGATCGTCCCCTGAAATTCTGTACAATCATTCATGGTCCCCAGAGGATGAACCTTAATTGACTTTGGTAATCCCTGAACAAACCCTCAAGTCGCCTCCGGGAGGAATCGCAGCAACTTTTGGTGACTTTTTCTGGTACAAGACACTTATTACAATTATAACGCCAAGTTTATATTCAAGCTATAAAATAGATTTATATTATGAATAAGTACTTTGCAATAGTATCTCATGATAGGGGTTGGATTGTCACACTTTTTAAGGACTCATTTACACACAGTGATTGATTGCAACTGATTTAAAGCTGCAGCATTCCATCAAATAGTAATATTGTTGATTTATAAACATTATATTAAAAAAAACTCTATTTATGTATTTGGTATCTTTGTAATCTATATATGTTGGGATACCTAATTTCAAATTTATTTCACAAGTGTCAGTTTTCGTAACTACTTTATTTTACAAAGTAATTTATACTTTATACTTTTCTTTTTACTTAATTATGGCAGTATTTCAGATATGCAGCAGACGTTCTTCGTTAAGCACAGAGGTGGTCATTCATTCAGCGACGCGTCCACGCAGCCATGTTGGTCCTTTATTGATTCAGCCTGCACATCCTCCCTAAGCTGTTGGGGGCTTTTGTGTGTGTGTGTGGAGAAAATACATTTTAATCTATGTTGTGTGTACACTGTCGTTTTGCCTCGTTCGGTCTCGATCAGAGCCGCTCTTACATAATGCCATTTTGATATCCCGGGATTAGGCCGAGGTCCTCTCCACAGACTGGCTGGCCACTTCCATCATGTCACCCAGAGTTGAAACGACGACTGCTTTTACTGCTAAAAAAAAACAACAACCAAAAAACAATGTGATGTTCCAGTGACGCGGCGGCGTTCAATTCCTGGTTTATTTCTGTCTCCATGAACCGAACATAACCCTTTTAGTAGGCCCGTAATCATATTGGCAACTCAGTCGTGAACTCCACCTGACGGGGGAGTGAGCAATGCGGATCGTAATGCGTAGTGGACGTGATTTATAATCGCGCCGGACCAGGACGAGGTGATAAGTCATGACTTTAGATAAATGAGTGTGTTGTTGAGCGCAGAGGAAGAGCAGGTGCAAAGCGGCCCTGCGCCGGGAGCGTGGCGGCGTGCACAGGTAGCAGGTAAACGCGGAGCTCCTAAAGAGGTGGAGTGCCGTTGCGTAAACACAGGACCTCACTGTGTGCTCTGCAAACCCACCAGCCCCCCTCGCCCTCTTGAGAAAAGCAAAGCAATTAGTTTGAGCCCGTGAGCTCGACGGACGCACGGCGCGTGACACCGTGCCCACGTCGAAGTGAATCTCCACTAAATGCTTACAGTAGCTGAGGCGATAACGCGCTTTGCACACACACACACACACACACACATGGAGACTGACGGGAGGCATTCACCTGCAAGCACACATCCTGCTGCAGGTTTCACTTTTGTCTCGTGGCTGTTTTTGCTTTATCAGTGAGAGTAATGTAAACAGAGCTGAGCGCTCTGAGCCATCTGCCTAATGTCACTGTGGCCCATATCTGTCCTGCTCTCTCTCTCTCTCTCTCTCGCTCACTCATACTCTTTTTACTCTTGTCATGCTCACATTGTCTTTTTTTCCCTTCCTCATCCTGCTCCTTACCACTTGTTTCCTTCCTCAACATCTGTCAGTCTTTCATTTTTACCGGCTGTCCATTATGCCGTTTGTCTGTTTTACCCCACGCCTTGTTTGCTTTCTTCTTGAACTCCAAATCCATCTGTTTATATTCTTTATCATCTTTTGCTATTCTCATTATTCATTTTGTATAGCCACCGTCTATTTATATTCCATTATAGCATTGTCTGTGTGATTACTGGATCCTGATTGGCTGCAGGGTATCCATTAATTCCTGATAATGTACACTTACTAAGTAGTTATTGTTAAACTGCCTGTGCAATGTTCTAAAATAATGCGCTGGCTACATTAAATGACAGGAATAAATACATTTGAATATCTTATTTACGAGTGCAGTCATTCAGAAATATCTCCCGTTGTTGATAATACCCGAAGAGGTGTCCATACCAGGAATTAATAGAGTGGTGTGATATCGGGTCTAATGTAATGTAATATATAATACAATGTGCTGTCAGTTAGGTTACTTCATGATCTGCAATGATTTCAACACCTGTTCAGGTTTGGAATATTAATACTGGAAACTTAACAAGTCGTTGTTATGTCTAACTTAAGAAACATTATATACAGTATCACCACAGAGAATAATAATAATAAAATATATTGTAAATCATTATCTATTGTTTAACAATAGATAATGATTTAGGAAGTCAACAAAGGAAGTCAAGATGTTTCTCTGGATGACTTTCTCAAGAAATGTGTTCTTATGACACGTTTGACCCAAATAAGTGAGCTAATGTATAAATGTTGTTGTATTGTGGTGAAAACACTTGTATTTAGTTTCTTTGGACAACGTCTATTGAGATTAATAAAATGAGAAGAGATGGTCAGAAGATGTCAGTGTGTCAAAGGTTCCTGCAGTATTGATCATGAATACTTGAGAATGAAACAAAATGGAAAGATTAAGAAGGAGACTTTCTTTGTAAACTAATCCCATTATCTCTGGGCTTCATCCAGAGATAATGGATCATGGATCTGTCATCGGTTCACGCTTTTATGTAAAGATCTTCCGGTAAAGATGATTTCTATATCTATCGTTATCTCTGTCGGCATCGCTGCCACGTTCATTGTCGGGAAAAAACAGTTTGTGTGATTTTAAGGTTAAATCCACAATCAAATCAAATCAAATATAAGTATTTACACAATGTGAATGTGTAAATCCTGCTTGTTTTTCTCTTTCAGTAATGACACGCTGTTCCAAAAGCAATAAAAGCAACAACAACAACAACGCTGGAACATGAGAAATGTCCCATTTGTCTCGTCTGACGAGAACGTATTTTACTTTAGACCTGCTTACGTTCATGCTTAAAGCCTGATTGATTCCCTCCCTCCGCTGCCTCGCAGGATTATCCGTATCCTTCCTTTCTTCCTGGTATCTTAAGCTTGACCGCCTCCCTCCTCTGTCGTCTCTCCAGGTGAGCGCTAATGTCCTGATCTTCCTGTGCACTAACATCATCGGCATCTGTACCCACTACCCCGCCGAGGTTTCCCAGAGGCAAGCCTTCCAGGAGACCAGAGGATACATCCAGGCCAGGCTACACCTGCAGAGGGAGAATCAACAACAGGTAGAGGCATAAATACACAAACAACCCACAATGCACTCTGCAGGAGCCCTCAGTCACACCCGGATTATCTCCATTCGCAAATCAATTATCTCACGTTTTGAATAAATATAATTAAATTAATTTAAAATATAATCTACCGAGTAACGATGCAATAAAAGGGCTTCTCCCCCTCCCAAAACAAATTTAATTCTGTGTACGTCACTGCATTAAAACTCACTGGAATAATTTGACACCAGAAACCGGGGATTGAGTCAGCGGTGACGTCGACAGAGAAACTGTAAACACTGTGATTTGGTCACATGGGGCTGGTAGTCAATGCGCTTCATAATGTCAGTTTGTGTGAGTCAGTCCACTTAGAAAAGTTAATTTACATGTGAATACAGTAATAATTAATGTTTGGCGTTCAGGCACACCGGATTCATCTTCGCTTTTCCATTAAGGTTTCTCACTGTGTGTCAGTATTTGACCTTCTACTAATCCAATATGTTTAAAGGGCAAGTGTTGCTCTTTTTTAGTGCACTGCATTTATAGTTAAATTAACTAGCTAGGCACATTGTGATTTTACAAACAAAAATAAGAATCCAACTTTATGTTATTTAATAATTGAATACTCTTAAAGGATTCCATTCTGTATAGTGAGTTATTTATTTTTTTGCTAATAATACTACTGTGTAATACTTATCGTAAGTAAAAGAAAACAATACTTTAGAGTTCTGTTGGAGGATCAATTCATCGTTGTCTGGATTTATTGACAATAATAAAAGATATCACCAGACTTAAACGTTCATCTAAAAACTAAACCGTGTCCTAATTCTAACTTAAGCCCAAAGAAAGAAGTTCTAAACTAGCTCCTTAAAAATAATTTAACTGGTCAAGAATATGCTAATGAATTAAATGTGTAATATGTAACATTTCTGCATTAAAATAACTAAAAACAACTAGACCCACATCATATATTTTAATGATTTGTGTACTTACATTATAAATGTTTTCAACATTATTCAAACCCAAAGGAAACAATAATTATTGCGTCATGTCCCCTTTATGAGCTCAAGTCACTCTGTTATTAACTATTGTTTGTCTTTCTCACTCATGAGGGAGCACGATGCCACACAGCATATTTATTATTCAGTTATCCATTAGAGACCTGATTTGTTGATAAGATAATTCAACATATATCATTAACTACAATACGCTGCCAAGACAGGAGGGTCACGTTATGACATTAAAACAACGTTCATCGCGCTCATTAAGTTATTATTTTTTTGCTAGCCCGCTATTATAACGTTACAGTAGCTGTTAGTCCACTCATTATTATCGTGGTAAATGAGCAAATTAACGTTTTTATTAGAAAGAAATGAGTAAACGTGAACAAACGTAACAATAATACAACTTTTAAACGTCGACCCGTGAGTCACGACAGATAGATGTTCATCTGAGAACAACTCCCAGGATCCCACGCTCCATCACAAAGTCATCAAACTCTATATTTGTTATTGTTTTGATTGAGGGGGGCTATGTGTGTCAGTCCAAAACTCAAACATGTTGCCTTATGATTAAAATAACAACACACACACACACACACACACACACACACACACACACGCACATAGACAACAATATTGTGAATGACACAATCTGTATTCTGTTTCTTTTGTGCGTGTGTGTGTGTGTGTGTGTGTGTGTGTTTCCAGGAACGTCTGTTGCTTTCAGTGTTGCCAAGGCACGTTGCCATGGAGATGAAGGCTGACATCAATGCCAAGAAGGAAGACATGATGTTCCATAAAATCTATATCCAGAAACACGACAATGTCAGGTCAGCCCGGGACGCTCGGACTCAGTGCCGCATTTCCATGTTTTTTCCCATGAATTCAAATTTCGACTGACTTTTATAAACCTAGTTTTTTTTTGTGTGTGTAAGACGCCCTTTAAGCACAGCCACGTCTTCCTGAAAACACAAGAATTGGGTTCGCTGAATTCCAGGAAATTAAACACGCCACGCACTTTTTTTTCACCTAATTCGTCGTGAAAATGACTCACAACACACACACACACACACACTAATACAATTGCGCTCACAGAGTCATGAGAGGGGTAGAGTGGTTTGGCAGAGTGGAGGCTAATTAACACTAGTGAGGGAATACTTAATCACCAGCAGCCAAGATAAGATAATCCCCAAAGATGGAGAGCTTCGGCACACATTCAATTACAGCACTGAGCAAACACACAGCCCCTCTGTCCCTCACATGCACACACACACACACACACACACTAACACACACACACACACACACATTCTGGCACATATCTTCTTCAGAAGAGTTTAAGGTCAAACTTCCTGCTTCTCTCAAGGTCAGCAGCCCCGGAGAGTAACACGCTACAGTACTGCTGCTGCTGCGTAGGGCCGGAAACAGAATCACAGATCCTTAGAATTGCACCGTTGCTGATGTTAAAAACTTCCAACATGTTTGTCTTCCCCTCCCCCTTTTAATGCCGTCCTCAGTATTCTGTTTGCCGACATCGAGGGCTTCACCAGCCTGGCCTCCCAGTGCACGGCTCAGGAGCTGGTCATGACCCTCAATGAGCTCTTTGCCCGCTTCGACAAGCTGGCGTCGGTAAGGATCCACGTTGGGTTTGTGGGTTTGACATTTCGGGGCATAGCTTTAAAGGAAGTCCAGGATAGCTGATTCCAGCCGTCACAGTTAAATAACACGAACTAAAATCCTGAAATATATGACTTGTGATCTTCTATCTTCCCTTTTATTTTTTCCTCCCTCTATCCCTTTCTCAGGAGAATCACTGTCTACGTATTAAAATTTTGGGCGATTGTTACTATTGTGTGTCCGGGCTGCCTGAACCCCGCGCTGACCACGCCCACTGCTGTGTGGAGATGGGCGTCGACATGATAGAGGCGATCTCGTGAGTGGGGACGGTGTGTGATTGGTTTTCTTTTGGGGGGGGAGTTTTTATTTTTTTGTCCCTTCTGATTCTTTGGGGCCCGTGTGTCTGCAGGCTGGTGCGCGAGGTGACGGGGGTCAACGTGAACATGCGCGTGGGGATTCACAGCGGGCGAGTGCACTGCGGCGTGCTGGGACTCAGGAAGTGGCAGTTTGACGTGTGGTCAAACGATGTCACGCTGGCCAATCACATGGAGGCGGGAGGCAAAGCGGGGTGAGGGAAATAAACGCCACCACAGTTATGATGGTTAATACACATGTTTATAAAGATGCTTTTTTTAAAAATACAAATAAGGGTAAATGGGTACTGTGTTATTGTATATGTGTGTGTGACTAATTCACAAGTAAATACACAGATGATATCAAGATCCTTCTCTGTAGTCAAAAAGCACAAAAATAATATTGCTGACCGAAACATTTTATGAATCCCGCGTCTTTCCGTAGGCGGATCCACATCACGAAGGCCACCTTGCAGTATCTCAATGGAGACTATGAGGTGGAACCAGGTTTTGGAGGTGAGAGGAACGCGTATCTGAAGGACAACAGCATCGAGACCTTCTTGGTTCTCGGCTGCAGCGAGAAACGGGTCAGTGAACAAAATCGTGACATTCATTTATAATTGTTTTGCTTTAAAATGTCACATTTATATGTCCTTTTTTCCCCCTCTAATCCTTATTCATACTCTGATTTTAATTATTATTTATGTTTTTATAATGGCTGATTGCACGTTAGCCCTTTTCTTTTTTTTGCACATACTTTGAGGACCCCACCTCCGCATTTCACTGCACACATTTGAAATAAGAGTATGTAACAAATATTTAAAATATATTTCAGTCACAACCGTGTGGTTTGGATGACAATGTGCTTACCCATATTTAATCTACGGTGACACGTAACTATTACACAAAGAACTGTGAAGCCGGCATCGGGATCTTTCTTGGTCCTGAACTAACTCTTCTCTGCCCTTTTTTTGCGGGCGTAATAAAACAATAAAAAAATAACTCTTCTAGTTCACTCAGCCGCTTGTATTGTCATTGACTGCGTTGCGTGAGAACAGTCGGTCAAGCCTTCGTGTTCTTCCCTCTCCGAGCAGAAGGAGGAGAAGGCAATGATGGCGAAGATGCAGCGGACGAGAGCCAACTCTAATGAGGGCCTGATGCCACGCTGGGCCCCCGACAGAACCTTCTCCAGGACCAAAGACTCCAAAGTCTTCAGGCAAATGGTGAGACTCCACCCCCAACACACTCGCTTCCTGTTGCTCGAGCCGGGCCTGCAGTCATAATGAGTGTGTCTCTTTCTTCTTCTTCAGGGGATTGATGAGACCTCCAGTAAAGACAAGTGAGCGCCTGCTGCTGCTGCTCGTTGTTGTTGTTGTTGTTGTTGTTGTTTTATGTGTGTGAAAGGCTGCTGCGGCTGCTCCACTTGATTTCATGAACACGGTTTGTCCTTTTTGCAGCCGTGGCGTTCAGGAGGCCATAAACCCGGAGGACGAGGTGGACGAGTTTCTGGGGAGAGCCATCGACGCTCGCAGCATCGACCAGCTGAGAAAAGACCACGTGAAGAAGTTTCTACTCACCTTCCAGACGTCGAGCCTGGAGAAAAAGGTTCACACTAACTTTATCTCTATAATTTCACTTGAAACTGTTGTTTATTTTGCACTAAAGTTCTCATTAAAAATACATGTCAAGTATTTAATTCACACAGGATGAGAATGCTTTAATATAAATATATTTTACCAGAAAACAAATCATTATTGAGACATGTAATATATATATAATAATATAATAATGATATGTTTTCTGGTAATTCAATATTGAAATATATATATATATATATATATATATATTTTTTGTTTCATGTCTCAATGATGATTTGTTTTCTGGTAATTCAATATTCTATATGAAATAGCCACATGGTAAAATATATTTATATTAAAGCATTCTAATCCTGTGTGAATTAAATACTTGACAGATGAAAAGTATTTTTAATAAGAACTTTCTTGCAAAATAAACAAGTTTTAAGTGAAATCATAGAGATAAAATGATTTTAAATGTACACACTGGCTCTGTTTACATGCGTGCACACAAATACATACTAATAAGATTAAGACCAAAATTTGGATTTAAATGAGTTCAATCAGAATTTCTGAGAAATGTTAGCTGCTGCATTGAGTATTAGCAATTTAGACAACGTAGTTGTATAAAACGATATCTCGATATATGGTTTCATCGCGATAATGTTCCGTCAAAAAGACCATGAATTGTCATATTGAACTACTGCCCAGCTGTGATTATCATCTGTGCTTCTTCAACTTAAATATAATTAATGCTCGGAGGCAACCGGCCGCTGCTCATATCTGACTCTCTTCTTCTGCTGTTTCCTGTCGCAGTATTCCAAGAAGGTGGACGATCGTTTCGGAGGCTACGTTGCGTGTACTCTTCTAGTATTCTGCTTCATATCCTTCATACAGATTGTTATCTTTCCACAGTGAGTACTTCAAATATTCACATGCTGGATGTACCAGTGTGTACTGTGTGTTTGTTTAAGGTTGCTTTCACACCTGTAGTTTAATTAATTTGGTCTGGACTGAGTAAATAAATATATTTATGAATGCCTTTGTGTTCACGCTGACTTATTCAAAATGAACCAGGAGCTAAACCTGCTGTAATAAACTCTTTGAAAAATAAATAGACTGCAACAAGACTTCATACTTATGTGTCTTGATCCATAATATTTCAGGTTGAAAGTTGCTGTTTGGATGCGTGTCACGTTTTATTAATTAAATGCTAAAGTACAGTCAAACTCCTTTTCACTTTTAGCGAATGATCTGGCATGAATACACAGTTCATCACTTGTATAATAAACTTACATGAGCTCAATTCTTCACAATAAGCAGATGTATAAATAAAAGTAAAGCTTCTTTATTTAAAAATAAATAAATATATACATCTATATATACACATATATATAGACATATATTTTCCCCCGAGATCTATTCTTTAAATATATATATATATATATATATTCCTTTTTCTTTTTTTAATATATATATATATATAATATATAAATATATTATATATATATATATATATGTTTAATATATATATATATACATATTTCTATTTTTAAATATAGATATATATTTTTATATATATACATATTTAAATATATATATATATATTTTTTTTAAAATATATATGTATATATTTCTTTTTAATATTTATATGTTTTCTTTTAATATATATATAATTTTTTTAAAATATATATATATATATATATATATATATATATATATACATATATTAAATATATATATCTGCTCCCACAAAGTCTTGTTCCAGAACAATTGATTGACAGCATTGATGTGAAAGAACCCTAAATGTTTTTCCATAACTGTGTTTATGTTTCCTCCCCTGCAGCACCCCGGTCATGCTGGGAATCTACATCAGTATCTTCGTCATTCTCGCCAACATCCTTTTTATTTGTGCCATATATTCTTGCATCAAGGTAGCACTGGGTTTTCAAATCACATATATATATATTCCGCTTGTATGTCATTCCCCGTATATGTTTTAATGTGTAAATCATACCTCTCGTAGCTCTTTCCGGCTGCAATGCAGACTGTTTCAAAGAAGATTGTCCAGTCTCGCACCAACAGCACCCTGGTCGGAGTATTTACCATCATCCTCGTTTTCATCTCTGCCTTTGTTAATATGGTGAGATCAAAGAGACAGACAGGCAGCATATACATATATGTTGAAAACCATGCTAAATATGTGTGTTTGGCTTCACTGCAGTTTGCCTGTGACACCATGAGCTTGCAACAATGTGTTGCCGAGAAGCTGAACACCACTGCAGCGCTGGTGACGCCCTGTTTGATCCGCAGCTTGAATGTGTCCATCGAAGGGGGTCTGGAGATCTGTCCTAGCCGAGGCCCCTCCTGCCCTTTTCCCGAGGTGAATCCATTGTCATGCGGACGCTCCGCCGTTCCGGGTTCCCCGTGCCACACTGCTTGAAGCTTTAAAAAATTTAAAAAAATGTAAATGTCACATTTGCATTTTGTGTGTTTTATTTTCCCCGAGATCTATTGTGGATAACAGCTCTTTTTTCTGATGCCGCTCTCCAGTATTTCAGCTACAGTGTGCTGCTGACGTTGCTGGCCTGCTCGGTGTTCCTGCAGATCAGCAGCATAGGGAAGCTGGCCCTCATGCTGCTGATCCAGCTCACCTTCCTGCTGCTGGTGGAGTGGCCACAAGTAGCACTATTCGACAACGCAGACCTCTTTGTCACCTCCAATGCCATGTGAGTGCCACGGGCCGTGGAATATAATGCTCATGCAGAGGCGGCGGGGTGGGGGTGGGATGGATAATGTATGAATTAAAGCAAGCAGCTTCTTTCATGTGGTGAAGATAGAGTTGAACCTCAATACTGATTAAAACCTGACTATCGATGGGCATCGAGGGTATCGGTTGGTATTAAATGCTTTAAAACTCTTTCACTACTTTTCTTTATTGTCTTTATGTATAAACAAAAGGGGGCTCTTTTTTATCAGCCTTTAACATTCTTATATTCCCCAAACTAAGGTATAAAGTAAAGTATTGTAGCTAAAGTAACGTATACCCATATCAAATGTTTGGAAATTATACCCAGCCCCTTTTGGACAGTGTCCCCTATTTGTGCCATAAATTAAAGCATTTATGACTTTTTAACATAACATGTTAGTTTAGTTAAATGTCAAGAGTTTTGCATATTTCATTATTTTTACTGTTTTTGTCTTCCTTTTTAGTGATTTAAATGAAACTAGTGCTCAATGGTAAGAATACAAATGTGTATTAACACTCAAATAAACACTTTTAACTCATTCATATTATAATGATTATTTACTTAATTTCTATTGACTAGAGTGTTTTTGTTCTTTTAGGTCCAGTTTCAATGAAACTTCAAACCAGTGGTAAGTAAGATTACATTCAGTGTTACTTTTGATGTTTTTTGATGTCCTATTCTATCATTTTAAAAGCTTTTTTCTCTCCATTAATGTGACCATGTGTTCGTCACTCTGCAGCCCATTCGTTGTGACCAAAGTGTCCCTGAGGGTCATGACTCCAGTGATCCTCACTGTATTTGTCCTGGCACTGTACCTGCACGCCCAGCAGGTTGAATCCACCGCACGCCTCGACTTCCTGTGGAAACTACAGGTGTGTTTAACGTCCACTAGAGGGCGTCGTCTGACCGTGCAAATACACTCCCCTTCACAATCATGCAAAGGCTGGAGTAGATGATGGAGTGGTCTCACAGCTTATCAATGTCATCTAATAGAATATAAGCATTCTTGTCTACACCTGCCAGACGTTTTATCACAGCATTCATAAATGCTGAATATATCTAATGAAGATCTTTCACTCCCAGGCCACAGAGGAGAAGGAGGAGATGGAGGAACTGCAAGCCTACAATCGTCGCCTCCTCCATAATATCCTGCCTAAGGACGTAGCCGCTCACTTTTTGGCGCGCGAGCGGCGCAACGACGAGCTGTACTACCAGTCCTGCGAGTGTGTGGCCGTCATGTTCGCCTCCATCAGCAATTTCTCCGAGTTCTACGTGGAGCTGGAGGCCAACAACGAGGGGGTGGAGTGTCTCCGGCTGCTCAACGAGATCATTGCCGACTTCGACGAGGTAACGTTTTTTTTTTTAATCGAGGCGTGTTTGCGATGCTCGGTGCGTCGTCCCCGTTAAGACGTACGTTACACAAATGTAATCGCCGTCTGTTCTCAGATCATCAGTGAAGAGAAGTACAGGCAGCTGGAGAAGATCAAGACCATCGGCTCCACCTACATGGCTGCGTCCGGTCTCAACGACTCCACCTACGACAAAGAGGGCCGCTCGCACATCATCGCTCTGGCCGACTACGCCATGAGACTGAGGGAGCAGATGAAGTACATCAACGAGCATTCCTTCAACAACTTCCAGATGAAGATAGGTAAGCGAGATTTCAGACGTTTCGGGAAAGCACGTTAAAAGTTCTTTAAACGGGAACCGGCTGCAGCTTCGGCGATGCAGTGAGGATTTTTTTTTTTTTTTTTGTCTGTGCTCACCAGGTCTGAACATTGGACCGGTGGTAGCTGGGGTTATTGGTGCACGGAAGCCTCAGTACGATATTTGGGGCAACACGGTCAATGTGGCCAGTCGTATGGACAGCACAGGTGTACCTGACTGCATACAGGTAGGTGTCCCGTCAGAGCTGTTCAAATTCAGCCCACATAGGTGTATCAGGTGAAGACCGAGCTGTGAGATGAATGGCTTTTATGTTCATATTATTAATACACATCATTATTGTTCCGAAGTTTATAACGTTGGGTTTTTACCGATTGTTGTAAATCTGTACATTCAAGTATGTTTAATGCTGAGGTCATAGGGTGTTATATGAGGCACACTATTAGAAATGCTTCTGAATATAATACATTACAGTCCAACTATGACCTCATTGCTAAAAACTTATTATTTAATCAACGCCTCTATGACAGTATCAACAAGAGAATGTTACAGGCGACATTTAAGGCAAATCAATTTTATTTATATAGCCCGATATTATTAATCTCACATTTTGTTCAAGTGGCTTCATAAAAAAACATCTTTCTTTCCTTTGACCCTCGCTTCACATCTTCAGAACAAACTCAAGCGAAACAAGACAGACAGACACGCAGTCCATGTTGTAGTTGTTAATATAGAACGGGCCGAAATTATTAAAAATTGCAGTACAGACAATCGTAACGCCAAAAATAAACACAGATTGTGATCACATATGAAGAATATGTTTTTTAGATGTCGCCATACAAACACATTTACTTTATGGCCTAAGTGCATTAGATTGTTGAGGTGTACCTAATAAAGTGGCGGCTACCTTCTAGATTATAGTAAGAACTCGTGTGTCACACTAGCGGAGATAATATACCTTTTTTTTCACAACCGTGATGAAAAATTTGTCATATACATTTGTCTCAATGACCGTGTGTAAATATTGACTATAGAAGCCTTAAATTGAGATTTGATTGTCATTATTTTTTGGAAAAAAACTAGAGAATAATAATGAACATTGTGCTTCATTTGAATGTGCCCTTTGCCCGTTCTGCTCCCAGGTGACCACGGACCTCTACCAGGTGCTCGCAAACAAAGGGTACGTGCTGGAGTACCGGGGGGTGGTGAAGGTCAAAGGTAAAGGGGAAATGACCACCTACTTCCTGAACGAAGGACCGCCCAGCAGTTAGCGGCCGCAGCAGCAGCGACGCGGGCACGAGCCCCCCCCCCCCCCCACACACACACACACACTTCAGAGACAACAGCGCCACCTAGCGAGGACTCACAGTGTGAGCGAATGGCTTCAAAAGAAAAACTAGAGACGGCCGGAGGAGAGAAAAAAAACTCAACTTTTAAAAGACTTCAAAAAGGAAATTGTTCTTGATGAGAGGAAAAAAAGTTCTCGTTTGGCAGCCATTTTGGCTCACATTACATGTGTGAAGGACACGTGTTGTTCTCATGTCTAGCTAGCCTCTCTCTCAGGCTTCTTGAAAGATGCAAAGTCTGTTTATTTAAAACAACGCCTTTTAGCCTGTGTCAAAAGAAGATTAACGCTGTACATAAGGCTACTTTTTATTTTTACTCTTGAAGTTTGTTGGTTTTCTTTCTTCTTTTTTAAAATATTTTTAATTTCAACATGAATTATGAACAGGTACTTATACTTTTGTTTTCTGAATTAATTATTTATTTAGATCTCGATGTTTTGTGCAAAAGGTCCTTTATGAAAAAGTGTGGATACATGCGTGCACAAATATCCAGTTTATTACACGTTTATAAGTGTGTATGTACATGCATATTTGTGTGTGTATGCATATATGTATAAACTGAGGAGGAATATATTGACCAAAGACTAAAGTATTTACTAAAAGCAAGGCAAGACATGTTTGATATGTTCTCGCTAAAGTCAGCAATGATCACCCCCTGTTTTTTGGGGGGAGGGGGGGGGGGGGGGGGGGGGGGGGGGGGGCAGAAGGCCTGAACCCTTCTGTCTTTTTTGGCCAACACACAGGCTGCTTCATTGTTTTCATAGAAATATGTACAATTTATTTATTTTGTCTGTCACTCAGGCAGCAAAGCGGATCACTTTAACTTTAAATTGTGACTCAACCTCAAAAAACAAAATTACTTAAGACGACTAAGGATGTTATTAGAAGGTGATATCTGAAATCTATATTTTTTATCTCTTGAGGACTAGAAGTAGCTCCAGCTGGGATTAGGATCCTCTTCATCCTCATTTCATGTCAGATTGGTTCATTAGAGCTTGCGCAGCCGGTTTCAGCCGGTTTCAGCCCTTACAGTATATATTGTCATCGCTGCTCCTTCCCTTTCAGAGAAGTATTTTTTTGGTGCAGACGGAAAAAGGAAGGAACTTCAAAATCAGAGCCATCAGGGGGGGGGAGGATTTCAACGCAGTGGTAACACACAGCCGGATTCTTCTGTGAAGAAGAAATAGATGAAGGAAAGGAAATATATATATATATATTGATTTTGACTGAATACTGTGCTTTGTAAGGGGCATAACTATTTTCACTGTGAGGTTTTTTATGATACTACAAAAAACTGCTTTCTTGCCAAACATAACCGCTTTGAAGCATGTCTGATTGTGGTATCTCGTTTTCATTTTTTTGTTTTGTTTTAACGTAGGGTATTTTGTATCACTTCTGTATCCATCATTTGTATATTCTTAATGTTATTATTATTATTATTATGATGATTATGATTAATTATTATGCTTATTATGATGATTCCATTCCGATGAAAAGGATCAAAGACCAGCACGCTTTGTTGTAAAATGCCAGTTGTCAAGCTCAAGCTCACTGGTACCAACTGATCAACTGCAGCCAATGAATTCTGCTGTTCAATGTACAATACAGTATTTCAACTGGCAATGGGTGTGATCACGTATAGTAAGTAATAACCATTAGCTGCCTTTTGCAGCAGAACCCGAGGGGTGTATGCTCACGTAAGCATAGCAGCAAACACACACATAGACAGATGATTCACTGTGCTTTTTTAAATTTTTATTTATGCCACTTCTGCAGTATTGTAAATCTCAGTCGGGCTTTAAGGTGACCTCTCTCTCTCTCCCACACATTCACTTCTCAGTAGTAACACATGACATCCCTGGTGTTGCACTTTGTGAAGAGGACAGCATTAAAAAAACCTATACATATATTTATTGTATTATTTACTCCCCCTATCCCCCTTCCACACTCAGTAGAAATACTAATAGCTGAGTTTAATTGCCTTAAGTTAATAAACAAATCATAGAACAACGCTGAACGGGAACAGTGCCCGCTCGCCCTGCCTGGACCGCTGATGTTTGGACGGAGAAAACGGGATAAGGGCTTGTCGAGGATAATCTCCAGTAAACATTCTCATCGTTGCAGCGACTTTTGGTTTCACTCCGGCTTCAACTTTCGTAATCGGGAGCATCGCCCCGGTTTAGCTCCCTCCGACCACACTCGACAACGGCCACCAACAGTTGATCATGTTTGTACCAAAGCCAGCTCACGCAGCCTTGTGCTATTGGTCCCCTCCTGTGCAATGAGATTTGGCCTTGGGGCGCGTGGTGGGAGCACCAGAGGACAGTCATGTAATAGAGATCACCAACTATCAAGTGTGACTAATGAAGAGTGATTCATATAAGCAGAGAGTTTATAGAATGGACATGAGTTTATAAAAATGTGCATTGTATGTATTCTATTTCTATTGCTGTCCATAGACTTGTGTTGATTGTTAACTCTTGGGACGTTTTTTTGGGGGGGGGGCAGGAGAGGGAGGAAGGTTTTCCCCGTACTACTGAAACAGTGTTTTGCTCAGGCCTGATGAATCCTTCCCTATTTGTTTTTGTTTTATTTGTATTTTCCCTGAGTTGGAGGAGTTGAAAGGGGAGTGTTTTTTTTGTTTGCAAAGTCGAAGGTTAAGAAGAGTTGAGGACTATGACAAAGAGAAAAATAACATCTCCCCTTGAAGAAAAAATAATAATAAAAAAAAAATCAATGGCTGTTTGCGTGTTCATATATTTACTAATGTTACTATATAATATAATAGGTATTACCTGTGGCTTAAAGGAACAGCGGCCCACATTAAGTAAAGAGCTCGACATGGCCCAGTTACTAAACTCAACTCGCATGAAGACTATTATTTCCAAAGTAATTATTTTGATCTCCTCTAGAGGGCGGTACAATTCCACTCTGTATAGACCACTACAGCGATGTTGTCCTGCGAGAAGTGGAAAGATGACTTTTTAATCTCATGATATCAAATTGACTTAGTATATAAAAGTGGTGAACATTTTGTTATTATTTGTGTTTTGTATATTTACACCTCCACACTTCCTTAATAAAAGTTGTGAGCTAAAAAGGTGAAGTAAGTAAGTAAGTAATTAAGAGTTTCTCGTAGCTTGTGTAAAATAAAACGGCCTCGAAACAGATTTAAAAGAAAAAGACATTTTGTGAAAAAAATCAAAAGTGTATCTGCAACCAGTTTATTCTCAGAACTTCACATCAAAACTGATGCTGCTCCTGGTGTGTGTGTGTGTGTGTGTGTGTGTGAAATAACTGAAGAAGAAAGGCAGTCAGTACAGGCTGAACTCCCGGGCTGTTACTGACATTTCTTTAACAAACCTGTGAAAGCAACACATGGATTACACTTGCAGAGATCTACCTTAGATGGGCAAAAGAAAAATATTTGAATGAGATTTGGAAGTGGTACCTACTTTGACATCTCGCTGTTCTTTCGGGGAAACCGTTTGATTTGGGTCCACGGTTCAGGACTCCTGGACATCATCCATCCATACTGCTGGCTGTCCGTTAGAGGCGTGATATACAGCTGGTTAGGGGCTGGACAAGAGAGGAGACAGACGCTTGACACCAGGACTGTCATTTGGATCCTATAGTCCATCCGGCTGTTAATGTCTCTTTTCTACGTCCACTCACATCTGGGCGTTTGAACCCGTTTCACCATCTCTTTGTATCGCTCATGGCTCCCATGGTGGATGTCAGCACCGTACAGAAGAGGCTGGTGGTAAATGTTGCATGTGTCTGTACATCGGAGGGGTCCCTGATGTTCTTGAAGAGATGGAGGCAGTCCTTGTCTGCTGTTCCCATCTGTGTATAGATATGTTACTATGGTATATATAGACTAATCATCCATTACATTAATACACCTGTCACTATTATGAGAAACACACCAAACTCAAGTTGACTTGTATTTCACCCTGTGAGTGTATTAAGATTTTTTTTAAATATTAAAATATAACATGTTGTATATACATAATCAAGGGCCCTAAATACATTTAGGCTAAACAGAAAGCCCTAAATTGTATGCATGACAACCCAAAATGAGAAAAAGTGTGTAATTATGGACTATGAGCAAAAGTGCATGGAATATGAGAATAATATGCATCATGAGCAAATACTAAGTACCAACTTTATTTTCTTTATTTTTAACGGTGCTTGTTAACATTAGCTCCTTATTCTTTTTAAAGCTTGAAGACTTACGAAGAATGAGCTAAATAGTTTGTAAACGTTAGCTCTGTGCTAAAGGTTAACTGCTAACTAGCTAACTACAGGTAACGCTAGTTAGCTAGCTAGCCAGGTAGGTCCAGCTCCTCTTACCCCGAGGACGAGACGCTGCTCTGGGCTTCACTAATAGTTTATCGCCGATCGGGTCTTGATAACCCAGCTGTGTGATACCGAAGAAGGCCATGGAGCGGCAGCGTAGCTCTCGTTGCGATAAACGAGCTAAACGGGAGAGAAAGAGAGAGATGCACAACTTTTGGTTTAGGCGTCACCTTGGCAACAACAAGCCCCGCCCACCCGCGGTGTCTCTTAAGGGAAACGTTGAAAATTAAATTAAATGCCTTTTTTCTTTCAATTAAAATAGAAATAAAAAAGAATATATACTAAAGTTTGGGTAAAAAAAAGCTTTTCTCAAAATGAAATGATGACAAATGATGACATATCTGCTCTCCGCGTGTTCTGTCGGGGGTCCAGCCGACGCCTGCGCCTCAGGTATTGTCCGTCTCTCACCTGCTCCCACTACGCCGCAGGAACCTCGTGTTCCTGTTTGACCGCAACACCCTGCTGTTCCTGCTGGGCCACACAACGGCCCTCCTAGTCCTGTTGCGCCACAATACCCTCCTGTTCCTGTTGTGCATCAGCAACCTTCTGTTCATGTCAGGCCGCAGCCGGCTGCCCTCCCTTAAGGCCCCACGTCCTTAAGGCCATGTTCCAGTGGTCCCATCTTGGTGGCCGTGTTCCAGTGTGGTTTCTCTAGCTGTCCTTATTGATGCTGTGGCTGACTTCCAGTATACTTTCAAAGTCAAGTACTGACCTCCAGTTGCCTGAATTCGGTCCTGAATTCTTGCAGCCCGGTCCAGCAGCCTCCCTTCTGATGGAGCCAAATTTTCCGGTGCCAGACAATTATTCTGATATCAAGTCTCAACAATGGCCTCCAGAAGGTTTCTGCCTTCCACGCCGGCCACCAGTCTGGTTCCACTCTACGGTCCTGCCTCCTGGTCCCCCTACAGAGCAGCTCTGCCCATATTCATCCTCCACCCCTGAGCTGCTTTGCTCCTGTCCAGTCTCCTTTCAGCTTTCCCCTTATAGTATAAGTAGGGCCAAGATGGAAGCTAAGCTAACCCGGCTAGGCCCCAAGGCTATTGCACCAACCAATGGGCTACAACTGTGTTTTATTGTGCAACCCAGTGTTGCCTATAGTGATAAATAAATGAGCCTTGATTTTTTTTAAATAGATATTTTAAGCATTAATTAATTGTTGAAGATTTTTGCGGGATCTCGCAAAAGTTTGCAAATGTACATTCTTAATTTATTTTTACCCAGCTATATCTCCTGGAAATCTTAACATTAATTTGAAGAATGTGAATGTGGTGAGTCCTTGCTTATCAGTTGTAGATTTAGTTCACAAGCACTTTAGATGTAAACTGGTTTGAGCAGTTGTTGCTGTCTCTGACTCTGTTGACTGAAAGCATAACCAAAAGCGAGCATAGGTGGAGGGGCTCGTTCATCTGCAGCCAAAGTATAGTAAGTGATTCAAAAATATTTTCACAAATAATTTCAAAATGACTCTGTGGCAAAGTTTACAACATTTTCAAATGTGTACATTTTATATATATTTTATATTTTTCCTTTTACGAAAGAAAATGCCAACAGCAAATTCTCTTAGGAATATTATTTAAGTCATCTTTGCTAAAACGCACATTATTTGAAGAAATATGTACATAGACATTTGTCATGGTTATTAGACATGAAAATAGTCCGGTACCCAAATAAAACAACCCCTTCATGATCGCATTCCAACAAGAAAGCCCATCTGCAAACGTTAGATTAACAAATATTTAGATATCTCCGCTAAAAAGGTTATGTTTTTGGTTCACGCGCGTCAGTTTATTTGTAAATTAAACGCATTACAGTATGTTTTACTTTCATTGGCGTGGCGAGATTCACGTTCATCGGAATAATCGGAAAAATGTGTTTACCACCGATGACATTTACGGGAACGCCCCCTCGAGACGGAACAATAACTTAAAATCAGCTAACGTGTTGTTTGAGGAGTAAAAAGTTAACACGTCCCTCTATGGTAACATCCATTTAATTTCTACATTACAACTGAAAGTTCACGAGCACAGCGAACTCGGAAGAAAAACTTCACCAACCGAGGACATGTGAACATCTGAGGAGCACGTGAACGCACCACTGTCAGCAGTGCTTTGTGGGTGCTAGTTATGTTCGCTGAGAAATAGTTTACATACAGTTTGTAATCCGTGGTTGCTGTCTTTTTAGTCAACGTCTGCTGCAGTTGATTATCTGGTATTGAGTGCTGTGGGTTCTGGGCTGGCAGTTGCACACAACAATCAAGTAAAACAGACAAAATAGGGTGTGATGGTCTTCAGTATCATTCCAACGACACCTGCAGCATGTCAAACCAGCTATTCCACTCGTGAAATTCTGCTGGCATAACTGTGTGAATTACTTCTTCCTTTATACAGAGAGTGTATGTAAACTATTCAAATTCTGTCGACTATTTTAGTTGTAATTTTCTTTTAATTTAAAACAAAACTAATTGTTTATGATTTGTAAAGTCTTGTCAATATTCTCAGATTATTCTGTGGCACTTACACCATTTAAACCCTCATCCCTGTTACATAAAACACGTGCTACATATAACACACTACTGTCTGAATAAACTACTGTGAGAGACAACTATCGTCGCAAATTGTTAATATATTTCTTCAGTGGGTTGAATAAGTATTTTCAATGCATGTGTTCATGGAGGCTTGAAGCTGAGGCTGGGAGGAGAACAATATGAAATGATGAAGGTTTGAGCAGTTAACATAACTTTAGCAATTCATTTAGCATAACTGAAAAACGTCCTGCACTCCGGAGATGAGATTAAAGAATAGTACTTGTTATCAAAAGTGCAGGTAAATTACTATACTATCAGTTAAGAGATTTCAGATGAATTGCTTTTATAAAGATTTGTATGTTTTATGTTTTATGTATTCATGTCTTATATATGGTCTCTTTTTATCTTTCTTTTAGGTCAGTCCTTGCCTATGCCTACCATGCAACGTTTTTACGCCCGACACTTCCTTCTAGTTAATGTTGCAGCTTCCTGCTTGCTGATCATACTTTACATAAAATATTACATCAACAACACAGCATTGTCACGCCCGCCTGTGGAAGGTGTGGTGAAACTCAGAGGACCCACCCTCAGACCGGTCGACCTGATGCCAGTTTATTCTTGTCTACCAGGCTTTTACACCCAAGAGGAGCTCAGGCCTCACCTTCCGAGGCCTCCCCAAGATCCCAGGGCACCGGGTGCTGGTGGAAAATCATTTGGGATACGCAAACTGACTCATGAGGAACGGAGAGAAAAATTAGATGGGTTTGATAAGAACCAGTTCAACCAGTTTGCCAGTGACCGAATCTCCCTGCACCGTGATCTGGGTGAAGACACACGTCATCCAGAGTGAGCGTATACCCATTGTTCATTATCCCAGCAGAAGATCACAGACACTGACTTGTGACTCAAATGTTTTCTTATTTCCTTTTTTCCTCCATGTATTATTTACATTTTAAATAGTTTTGCCCCCAAACGAAGAATAATTAAGTGATTAAAACTTCTATTTAGTCGTTGACCCCTCAGTGTTGCGTGATGCGGGAGAACACGGTTGGAAGTATAAGTCCAGAAAAGCACAAGTGACCTTTTATCATTAATGAACCACAAGGGTGCAATTTGGGCTTATTTTCTGAGGGCCCTCCTCGGTCTCCTATGTGGTTAGCACTGTGATTTGTTAGTCCATAGTATATTCATTTTATATTCCCTAATCCAATTTCAACAGTGCTAACCTTAGAATATTGTGAAATTTACAGAATAGCTTTTCCGGCATTAATGTGCACGAGACACTGAAACAGGAGCCTGTTCATATTTAAAATGCTAAGCTTTCAGTTTCACCTACCAATGACAGTGTCTTCTATTTTAATGCAAATTGTCTCTTTCTGTCCTTTCAATTGTGCAGCGTTTTGTTCTCCGTCTACAAACACTGGTGTTCATCCAGTTACAAATCTGACACCTGTTAACTTTCCGCTCTGACAGTTGCTTGCAACAGAGGTTTCAGCGTTGTCCCGGCCTCCCGACCACCAGCGTGATCATAGTGTTTCACAACGAGGCCTGGTCCACCCTGCTGAGGACGGTCTACAGTGTCCTGCACACCGCTCCTGCAGCCCTGCTCACGGAGATCTTGCTGGTGGATGACGCCAGCACGCATGGTGAGCGTCTCCGCGATGCTGCAACGTCAATATGCATCTCATCCAAATGAGTCTGTTCATATTCCATCACTGGTCTTTAAAACATCCAGAAATGTTCCATTCATGCACCCACTCCATATCAGCGGGTAAGGAAATAAAAATGAGACAGAACTTTATTAGTCCTGAAGAAACTGATTGTGGCAGAAATTACAACAGAAGAATAAGAAAAAAACAATGAAAATGTAAACACATGGACTATGAGAGTTGGAAATATAATGTCTATAGAAAATAATACTCAATTTCAGAAGAACTATTCAATTAAAAAAATACAAGAATAAAAACAAGAGTAATACATATAAGGTGTATAAGAGTTAACTTGAACACCACTGCCTTATAGAGTAACCATGAAATTAAGACAAATTAATAAAATAAGTCAACTAACAAGTAATAATGATGATATTGTTATGACGTGATATATTATAGGCATATCACATGTTTTGTACTGTAACTAGTTGCAAAAAGTAAGATATTTCCTTCTGACATATAACAAAGAAGATATATTAACTGTCATACAATGGACATTCTACAAGGATGTTTTAGCTGCTGTTTCCAGCTAAAAAGCTCTAAAACCCCCTGTATACCACCTGCTTTACCATAACATCTCCTTCACCTAATTGACCTGCTGACTGCTCTCTCTTTAGACCACCTGAAGACTCGTCTGGATGACTTTGTGCGGCAGCTGAATATCGTGCGTGTTTTACGTCAGAGGGAGAGGAAAGGCTTGATCACAGCCAGGCTGATGGGAGGGCAGGCTGCACGAGGAGAGGTCCTCACCTTCCTGGATTCACACTGTACGTGCTCCACATTTAGGGCTGGCTATCATTCAAAATAAATAGTGATACCAGTACCAACACCACTACCCTTAAAGTGATACAAAACTGAACTGTTATCCTTTGACTGGAGTTTAGACACAACTTAATATTGGATTATTTCAAACATCCACATAATGCAATATATGCCACCATTTGCATGCAGAATTCAGTCGGTTGTTTTCTGTTGATCAAAAGTAATTATGGTAGTTCCTGAAATGAGAATCTGGTGTCGTTATTTCTCTGAGTCACACCGTATGAGTAAATGGTGGAAAGAGAACAAGTGAAAACCACCGAGGGGGGGGGCAACCACCATCACTTTCGACCAACAACTTCTTAACTAGGCCCCTGATTGTTAAAACTCTTCTACATTCCCGTGCAGGCGAATGCTTCCCCGGGTGGCTGGAGCCGCTTCTAGCTCGGATAGCAGAGCAGCCTGCTGCCGTGGTGAGCCCGAAGATCTCCAGTATCGACCGGAACGACCTGAAGTTCCAAAAGCCAGTCCCCGAACTGCATTACCACACTCGAGGCAATTTCGACTGGAGGCTCCACTTTGGATGGGAGGTCATCCCCGAAGAGCAGGAGACGGAAAGGATGAATGAGACACATCCCATCAGGTATAGATATGAGGATACATACACGAGGATACATACAGGCCTCTCTGTCAAGGCTGCACAATCCTCTTTGCGTCCTCTAAATTCTAATTATTAATCTGCTTCAAATACACATGTATTGAAAATCATGCAAAACTGAATGACTGCAGACTTGATTTTTGGAGTAATCACAAATATGATTATTAGATGCAGTACATTCGTGTTCATAGTTCATTTAAAAAAAGTAGTTTTACCCTACTGGAAAACAAATGAGCTGATTTAAAGGAATAGTTTGACATTTTGAGAAATGTGCACACATTTGCTTCCTTCCCTATGAGTTAGACGAGAAGGTGGATAACCTTTTTTTTTTTTTATATGAAAATTTGTTAAAATTACAGTTTACAGGGGTTATATGAAAGTGTTTTTCTTGGCTGGGAGCAGAGTCCCTCTTAACTTTTAACTAATTTTTATGGATTAAACACATAATATGATGTTTTAGTGAGCATTGAAAGCATGTTGAAAGACATATTTTATCAGCTGTTTCCCATCTTTGTGCTAAGCTAGTTATCTTTTTTTCTTCATATGCTTTATAGATGCAAGAACAAAAGATGCTAACCAGCTGCTGGCTACAGCTATGTTTGTACAGATTTGAGGGTGGTGTTGATTTTCTTACCTAATTCTGTGAAAAAAAGCAAATAAGCAACTATAACAAACTAATCAATTAAATTAAATTGGTATTGATTGATTTGTGTCTGATTTTTTAGAACTCCTACTTTTGCTGGTGGACTGTTCTCGATATCTAAATCTTACTTCCAGCATATCGGGACTTACGACGACCAGATGGTTTTCTGGGGAGGTGAGAATTTGGAAATGTCCTTCAGGGTAAGAGGTTGTCGATGTTTGTCAGTATATATATATATATATATATATATATATATATATATATATATATATATATATGCTTTAAAAATGTTACCAGCTGCAGTCTTACCTGGTGCCGTCTGTCCTCTCTGCTGCAGGTCTGGCAATGTGGAGGTCAAATGGAAATCCTGCCTTGCTCGGTTGTGGGGCACATTTTCCGCAAAAAGAGCCCACACACCTTCCCCAGAGGAAAGATGATGATCACTCACAACCTGGTCCGGCTGGCCGAGGTCTGGATGGACGACTACAAGTTTGCCTTCTATCGTTCAAACAGACGGGCCGATTTGATTTTCAAACAGGTTGGCACAAAGGCACAGTGTGTTTATTCATAACCCAGGAAATCAGTCACGTTATATGTAACGTGTTGGAGGTCGACCACGTCTTCACCGTTGTCATTTTTTTTCCCACAGAATTTATATGGAGATGTTTCTGAACGCCGTAAACTCCGGGAGAGATTAAAGTGCAAGAACTTCTCGTGGTACCTGAACACCGTTTATCCAGAGGCCTACGTGCCTGACGTCAGGCCGGTTAAATACGGACGGGTGAAATACTTCATAATTTATCAACGTTTTATTATCTTCAATGGAATGTTACAGTAAACACACACACGTGCACTTTTTGTATTAATGCAGAAAAATATAAATAGTATTCTCTTTCAAATTCTCTTTCAGGACATAATTTCTCTTATTTTATTCAAACCGTGAGCCAAAAGTTACAAAGGCTGGACATCCAGACTGTCGGCAGTCCAGTTACTGTTTTTATTATTTTTGTGTACAGTTGGAAAACGTCGGTTGGATGTGCTACCTGGATGTGAAGAAGACGACAACGAAATGGGAACCTGTTCAAGAGTTCCAATGCGGTGATAAAGCTGCAGCACAGGTACGCCAACTTCTGGGGGGGGGAGGGATTGTGTTTTGTTACACAAAATTATATTTATTCTTCTGATTTAATGTGAAAATCAAAAGAATCAAAGAATCCCTCTATTTATACATTAGTTAATATCCTTGTGATGATTTACTTTACTTTATTTTTAGGGGCTTGCAAGAAAAAGGGCTGAGAAATCTCTGTTTTTAGACGAACACAGAAAACAATGTTGTAAAACAATTTTATACAGTTTAATAAAATGTATTGGAATTATTTCACTCATCTTAAAAGAATACCATTGCTTCTTCTTTGTGTCTTTGTAGTATTTTGAGTACACGTCCCAGAAAGAGGTACGGCTCAGCGTCAGCAATGGTCTGTGTTTACATGCAACACGCGGAAGAGCTCGCGTGTCTCTTAATTTCTGTCGTTTGAAGGGAAAAGTGACCACAGCAGCGCCCGCGCAGGTGTGGATCTACACGCAGGTACGACATGTATTTACTACATCATCTCAAACTCTGCAGGAACTCATGTCACAGCATTGCCTCGAGCTGCACATATGTGCTTCTCCATTTCCTCAGTCATGTCTCTGAATGCCATCCTCTCAGAGTTTACATTGTTGTTGTTTTCAGGCAAACAAACTGAAGAACCCATCATCGGGGAAGTGTTTGACAGTATCGGAAGGATATGTTATTGTGACTGCCTGCAAATCCCCTCAAGTCGACCAAAGCTGGGGCTTCATCTGACTCATGGATTCCTATTCGTGGACATTCAACTTCAAATTTGTCTCAACACAATTCTCACACGCTCTTATTTATATTAAAAGAGTTATTTGCTATTCCCCTAATAATAACACACACACACACACACACATGCACACACACACACACACACACAGATGTTGGAGGTCAGCTCAAATGTGAACGATAGGAAATGAATCCACGTCTTTGTTCACCAGAAGGGCAATAACTTTACGGTCAGTATCAACAGGAGGAATCATTACACTGACCGTTAACTCTCTCCTTCAATGAGCCATTTGGGCATGCACGTATTAAATCAAAGGATAAGTGATATTTTATATATTTCTAATAGTCAACACATCACATTAAAAGATCAAAAACAACAATTATCCTATAATACTAACTACCTAATGCTTGTGTAGCCAAAGATTGATGATATCCCTATTTATAACCCATAATGTGCCACATTGTTTGCACTGCGTGACAATAACATGGGCATGATTTATTTTGAGTCAATCCCTCATAGACTGGGGAGCAGGAGTTTTACTAAGGTCATTAAATATATTTGCAGAATGTATTTATATCTGCAGTTCAGCTTTAAGCCACATGATGGAGCCTGAATATTCATATTGTATTCTACTTATCTAGCATAGGTTGATTTTGTTTTACTGATGAGAGGAAAAACAACAGCCTGTCCTCCTCAATGCATTTATTTGGGTTATAATGTATGTAACGTGTGTGTGTTTTCAATAACACATGCATAAAATAAAAATGTGATTGATCAAACGTGTATTTATTCGACATGGTTGGTTTACATATTCAAGATAATATAAGGTGTATTATATAATACAATATGTATATTTGTATATACTATTTCCAGTGTGGTGTTATAGTAGGCTACTTTTACTTCAGCAATGAATGTGAATTGTTTTTTCCACTACTAGATAGATCATCACCAGCATTTGTAAACCTCTTTTATTTTCTTGTAACAAGGAAAAAAACAGTCACGAGAGATTGTGTTTAAAGATAAAACAAAAGAAGTGCTCATTGTTTGTTTTTTGCTTTGTTTCCTCATCGTTGTCGAGAAGAATGAACCGTTTTATCGTCCGTTTTTGTTATTATTGCCAGTGTGTGTGTGTGTGTGCGTGTGTGTGAACGTGCGCGTGGAGCGTTAAACCACGCCCATCGGCAGAGTCGATGACGTCACTCGATTGGACAGCGATGGGGACTCGAGCGAGCGCTGCTGGTGAGTTTCACCCAAACCAATAAAATAATCTCTCCGTTCCTTCTTTTGTCACTTGAACGGGGAAGGAGGCAGGACTTGACTCAGAGGGCGCAGCCGCAGCAGCAGACACAACCTCTACGCTGCGCGGACAGTTGAGTGTTCAACGCTAACTGCCAGGTTCTCATCTCGTTAACCGACCCGTGAGTAGCCGTTGGTTCGCTTCTATTGAGCGAACGTAACCGTTGGTTATTGTCGCTAGGTTTGAGCTAACGTAGGTTTTAAGCTAGCTGTTTGCTAGCTGGAGAGCGGAAGTTTTGAATTGTTTTTCTTTCTTCGCTTGTGAAGTCCGTCACGTTAACGTCGGCGTGTGAATATTAAGGTCATGATGACGGCGCTGTTTTTGTTTTAAGTTACCCCCAGCATGCAGTCAGCGAGGGGGGGGGGGTAAACACAACTAGCCGTATGTGGTTAAATAGCTGCATATTGTGATGCGCTTGAGCCTGGGTTTTGGTGGCTAGCTGTTCAGGAGCAGCAACATGTCAGCCCTCGTTATCTTGACGTGTGAGCGGAACGTTTCTAAAGTACCGTTTATCCCTCTAAATACGGGATTTGCTGAAGGATTTGCCTAATATCATTATAGTTTGTAGCGTGTCAGGTTAAGCCCTGGAGCTAGTGGCCGTCTGACAGGAGATGCACGTGCAGTCCTGAGTGTTTTGTTTTTTTAATGCCAGGGATGATGCTCGTATGTAACTGTTGTTTATTGAGCTTTTCAGCAATGCGTTGCAGATTGGTCATGATCAACACAGGCTTAGTTCAAGGAACTTCGCCCACAAAATTACCATTTGTGTTTGAAGTATGTGGGGAAGTCACTGAAAAAGTACTTCCTGATTTGGCTCATTGTGACCACGATTCACAAGGAAATCCACGTTTATTATCTTTCTCACAAATGTTGCTCCTTATCTTTTGATTGTTGGGTAACGGACCAATGCCAGTGTTTATTTTACCCTCTTAGCCCATTAGTAAAAGTCCCATATAGCCAGCTGACCATTTTCCAACACTAATTCTGTGTTTTTTAAGGATTTAATAAAGTCTTTATTTGTTTGATGCCCAAGAATTAATAGTACAGAGCTTGTCGATGAAATTGACCAACAATGCACCAACAGAATGTAAAGAAAATTGAATTAAGACATAAAGTAGTGCAGAGGTCCTGTATAGTGTGTGTGTGTGTGTGTGTGTGTGTGTGTGTGTGTATATAGAGAATATAATACTGTGGTTTCTGCCGGTAATGATTATATTCATTTTTGATTAATCCAACATATTTTTTCTATCAATTGCTTGGTCTATATATGTTCATAATATATGTTGTATATCTTTCCAAGACTCAGAGCTATTCAGTTTACAATCGTAGAAGATTAAGGAAACTATCAAAAATAATTCTTGAAATAATACACATCAGTCAATCCATTGACTCATTGCAGCTCTCGGTGAATGAGTCAATTTGTTTTAATTTTTTTATTAATTAATTGAAAACTGTGGTTTAAAGACAGTCAGAAAAATGTATCCAAAGAACAAAATCTGTGCAACATGCATTTCACAAAGGTCAGCAGAAATGTAGAGTTAAACATGGTTTGTAGTTATCAAACTAAAACTTCAGACTGCTTTACTACTTTTTTCTTTTTTTTAATTGTATCCAACGCAGTTCCTCACCAGAAAATGAGCAACCTTCCCTTCTCTCGGTCTGAGGTGTTTGGGGAGCTGAGGAAGGAGCTGCATGAAGATGAAGCGTTCGATCAGTCGGCGCACATCTTCATCATCATGGGAGCATCGGTGAGAGCGGGAGAGGAATCAAAATCTAGTCTGTGAATTATATAAATAAGGTGTAAAAAAGAAAAATGGAACTGATCATGCAAATAACACTTGATAAATAAAATGAAATGAATAGTCTTAATCAAACAATGTGCTATTTGATAATTCATCTTTTAGAACTAACCAAAAGCAAATAACTTTTCTCTGTTACTTTATTATTTGTGCCATATTTACAGTTCAGGCCCCCGAGGAAAGACTTGTTGGTCACAAGTAAAACAAATCGGTGTACTGCAATAATTGCACATGGTGTGTGATTAAGGAACTGTTGAAACTAGTTTAACCAATCTTATGCAAACAAGCGTCAGTCATCCAAGCTTTCAAAAGCCTTAAATGGAGACAGTAAAAAAAAAACTCAAGGTTCCTCTTAGCTTATCATTTCAATAGAGTTTAGCACCTCTGATTGGGTAGAACATATCTGGAGTTAAATCAAACACACCCCTCAAATGCATCTGTTTATTGTATTTAAACAGATAAGATAATTTACAATATGAAATGGTTGTATAACAACTTTAATTCTATCAAATACAGTGATAAATACCCCCAAAATTATTTGAATTGTGTCAACCAAGTTTATCTTTAAATGTAAAGCTTTAAAGACATAATACATTTCGTTGACTGCTAAAATAAATGAAATAATAAGTTGATCGATCCAAATAATGTGAACTCTTTTAATATTTCCTCACACGTCAAGTTGAGGAACTAAAATCATTTCAGGCCTTTTTAGAACCGTTTCCTTGTTGCATAATGTTTCTCTCTTTTGCGTTCTTCTCTTCCAGGGTTTGGTCTTTCCAAATGTGTCTCTTTCTCGTGCATTCGTTTCAGCAATTTAAAGTTTCTTTATATGGAATTCCAAACCCGTCTATTGCCTCCACACAGCTCTCAACATGCCGATGGCTGAGCGGGCAGTTAGAAGCCAACAGTGCTAACAACACAAAGGCCCAATGTCGGTGTCCACTAACACAGACTCTTGTTCTTTGAGGCGCGTTTCTGCAAAGTCTGTGAGGGTTTAGGGCCATCCCACTGTCGAATCGTCAAAGTGCCAGAGGGTTTTTAAGGCTAGGCAAGGCATACAACTATTAAAAACATAATGCAAAAGAAAAAGATTTAAAAACAATTGAGACCATTCATTTAAACATTAAAAACAGTCAGTAAAATGCAGAAATTGACTAATATCCTTGAATCTGGATACATTGAAGACGACAGAAAAGTCTTCAATCTGGATTTTAAAGGAGCTGAGTCTCTGAGGGTCTCTGCAGACCTGCAGCTTTCAAGGACTTTGTTCCAGATATGTGGAGCAGAAAAAACTGAACGCTGCTTCTCCGTGTTTTAGTTCTGACGCTTGGAACAGAAACTAGACCAGTCCCAGTTCATAAGGTAGCAGCAGATCAGAAATATATTCACTTTATAAACCAAAAGCATGATTTTAAAGTCCATTCTTTGTTGGACAGGAAGCCAGTGCAAAGACCTCAGAACTGGAGTGATGTGATCCACTTTCCTGGTCTTAGTGAGGATTCGAGCTGCAGATTGACTTTTTACAGAGACCTGTGAACGCACCGTTACAATAGTCAAGTCTACTGAAGATAAACGCATGGACTAGTTTCTCCAAATCCTGTTGAGACATAAGTCCTCTAATACTTGATATGTTCTTCAGGTGATTGTAGGCTGATTTTATAATTGTCTTGTTATGGCTGTTGAAGTCTGAATCCATAACTACGCCTAGATTTCTGACTTGGTTTCTGGTTTTCATCAGTCATTGAAGCTGAGCACTGACTTTCAATCGTTTGTCCTCTGTACCAAAAATAATTACTTCTGTTTTATCTTTATTTAAGTGAAGAAAATTCTGTCAGACATTATTAGCCCTTTATAGAAACGTTAGGTAAGTGTGCATTTCTGCAGAATTTGCCTGAGGGAATTAACCCCAATTAATAGTGTTGTGATGTTTAAACACATGGTTACAAGGGGAAGCCCAGATGTGTAGTAAGGTAAATACAGAATACAGCACGTGTTCAGCCTGGCATATAGAAACATTAACATTAGGGATTTAAGATGGCACATAAAAACATTTGAAAGCAGAGGAATTCAAGCATATTACACACACGTTTACCATTTCTTTCACTTGCATTGTTTGCTCAGTTGAGGAATTTTTTGCAGTGTCACTGACGGTCAGCGTTTTCCTTTCACAGGCAGAACAGGAACCGCTAGGCTGCGTAATCTCACTCTGGTCATACTGGTTTTATAGATGCGAGTGTTTCTGCAGCCGTTTTGAAATACGCTGCACTGCAAGATAGTTTTTCAGGACCATCATCAAGTGTTTACCTCCAGTCACGCCACACTTTCAAACATTTACTTACTGATACCAATTAAATAGTTTAGCAGTTCAGCTTCGCACTGATATGAAAGGTTTGTCCTTTGCTTGTGTTGTGACATTGTACATACAGACCCAATGAATGACCAACTTCTTAGCCCAAGTGTGACATTAAAGACACGTTTCTGTTCAGTTCTAGTCATCTGCAGTTGTTTTAAACAAAGAATCAAGGTAACCCAGTTGAGTTTAGTCCCAGTTGAGGACTTGATGAATAAGGGAGATGTCAGATTTTGTGATTTAAATTTTTTTTTTTTAATGCCAACAGTATACTGTTATGTAAACTACATTTTAATTAAGTTGACTTCTAATGGCCTGTCCCATCTTGTTCTTGTATTGGTTTGAGTTATGCCTCGGGTCATCTCTGATTTCTGGCTTCCTCCTGTCTCATACCTCTTATAGTAAAACCAATAAGCAACATGATTTCAGTTGGCATCGGTCACCGCCTTTTGGCTCCACACTGTTTGGCCTCGACCCTCAGTGGGATTACTAAAGTGTTGCAATCCTTAAATAAGCCAAAGCAGCCTACTTACCTGTTGCCAGACTGTGTGACCTGTGGTGCTGCCGCAACTTGTGTCATGAAAAATAAATAACCACTCTGACAAAGTGCATTGGTTTTAAGTTTCACAGTAAAACACCGCACCCACACACCTAATGATTGTGTTTGGGACCTACATTTATTTGGTGACGTCATATTTCTGATTGTATGTTTTTGCACCTGTAGGGGGATCTGGCTAAGAAGAAAATCTACCCAACTCTATGGTGAGTGAAACGCTGACACATCAACAGCAAATCAGAGTCTGAGGAATGATGCTCCTCTAATCTGGACTGCAGGTTCTGAAGTTGGGTCCATGTGTTTATCTGTTTCTCTCCCAGGTGGCTGTACAGAGACGGCCTCCTCCCTGAGCAGACGTATTTTGTGGGCTTTGCTCGCTCTGACCTGACAGTCGATGCCATTCGGACTTCTTGCATACCATACCTGAAGGTAAAACTGGACCTTAAGATGCAACTAACAGATTTATTTTTGTAAGGGGAGGTAGAGGAATTCAAAATTTGTGATTTTGGGCGATACTAAATTAATTGAAGTGAAATGGAATTATTTTCACACTCATGACTGCATTGAAAAATGATGTGTAAATGTTCCCACCCTTTGACCCAGGCGACGGATAAAGATGCAGAGCGGTTGTCGGCCTTCTTCAAGAGGAACACGTACATCAGTGGGAAATATGCAGATGAGAGTTCCTTCTCCAAACTCGACGCGCACATCAGGTCTCTTCCCGGAGGAACCGAGGCAAACCGTCTCTTTCTACCTGGCGCTGCGCCGCCCACCGTCTACCCACGACGTTACCAAGAACATCAAGCAGTGCTGCATGGGCACCAAGTCAGTACACCACTTCTGCTTTGTTACACTGCAACCGACATCCTCTACCGTCCTACAGTTAAAGCCCCGCCTCTAACATAGTTTCAAAAACGGAACATTACATTTGTTTGTCGTCATCTATTTCTTTCACATGTAGGTCTGATGGAGGAAAGACGTGTTCCTCAACAGCTTCTATTATGTTGAATAATTCAGATTCAAGCAGAAAACCCAATTTAAACTTTGTCCCATTAATGTTGTCATTGATGTCAATCAAAGTGGACTTGATGGTGGTTGTTTTTCCCCCTCTCCCCTGTGTGCATGTATGTTGTGTAGAGGCTGGACCAGGGTGATTGTAGAGAAGCCGTTTGGACACGACCTTCAGAGCTCCGAGGAGCTGTCCACTCACCTCTCCTCGCTCTTCACTGAAGACCAAATCTACCGTATAGATCACTATCTGGGCAAAGAAATGGTGCAGAACCTCATGGTGCTCAGGTGAGAAGAACACTTCATTACATGCATTTATGTTTGATGGTGAACATGTGAAGAGGAACAAAGTCTCTGTTGTCACATTGTTTTGTGTGTGTGTATGTGAGAACAAGGGCGACTGTGGGTCAGTGGTTAGCAGGTCCGTCTTTCAATCAGGGAAACGGCGGTTCGACCCCCGGCCTAGTCGATGTGTCCCTTGAGCAAGACACTTAACCCTGAATTGCTCCCCGTAGCTGTTTTCTACGGTGCATGATTATAAGTTGCTTTGGATAAAAGCGTCAGCTAAATGTAATGTAACAATAATGTGGTGCTCATTGCAGGTTTGGGAACCGAATCTTCGGGCCGATCTGGAACCGGGACAGTGTGGCCTCTGTTGTTCTCTCCTTTAAAGAACCGTTTGGGACTCAGGGACGAGGAGGCTACTTTGATGATTTTGGCATCATCCGGTGAGTGGAGAAAAGAAAATCCCTAAAGTTTTTGTCTTTGATTCAATATTAAAGTTGAATGCTTTTGTACCCAGGTTTAAAATGAAGTTATGAGTAGAGGGCATTGTTGAAAAGACTTTCTCTCCAGCCTTCCTTTTGATAAAGTCACTACACACTCACTGGCAGCTGTTTCCTGTTTGGCTTGAGTTCTGACCACAGTTCGGGTTTCTGCGCAATATTTATCATTGTTTTGTGTTTATTGATTTTGAATAAGATCCACACATTTGCATAAAGAAAAGACATTTGTCCACTCCCATGTTAAAAGTATATACACATGACTAATCTCCCTTTTTAAGGTACATTTTGTTCAAATAAAAATGTGCGATAAACTAATTTAATTCTATGACTATGATCACAGCCATCCCATCCCTTCCCCCTCTCAGACTTTTGTGTGACCATCTGTTCTCTTTGCCCCGATCAGCGATGTCATGCAGAACCACTTGCTCCAGATGCTCTGCCTTGTTGCCATGGAGAAACCGGCTTCCACCAGCTCCGATGATGTCAGGGATGAAAAGGTACAAAACGGTCTCCCATGAGACCCGTGACTCAACGCCTCCACGATCATTACTACAAATATGGAGAGGTGTGTTTATAGTATATGTTTCCAATGGAGGGTATTTGTCCTCTTGTGTTCCCTCTTACAGGTGAAGGTGCTGAAGTGCATCGCTCCGCTGTCCATGTCTGATGTGGTGCTGGGTCAGTATGTGGGGGATCCAGAGGGGGAGGGAGACGCCAAACTGGGTTATCTTGATGATCCAACAGTTCCTAAAGGATCAACTCAGGCCACCTTCACCATGGCTGTACTTTATGTGCACAACGAACGCTGGGATGGTAAACGCACCGTGGCCTTTGAACAGATCCCACTGATATCACATTCTGCCGCGCTCTTTCATAATTCTTTGGCATTCAAACGTTTCGCTCCTCAGGTGTTCCTTTCATCCTTCGTTGTGGAAAAGCTCTGAATGAGAGGAAAGCTGAGGTGCGGCTGCAGTTCACAGATGTCCCGGGGGACATTTTTGGAAATCAGTGTCGCAGGAATGAGCTTGTGGTGCGCGTGCAGCCCAACGAGGCCGTCTACGCCAAGATGATGAGCAAGAAGCCCGGCGTGTACTTTAGCCCTGAGGAAACGGAGCTGGACCTCACCTACAAGAGTAGATACAAGGCATGTTCAAGTTGATTTGTTCAAGTGATTTAAACGGCATTACAAAGAAAGTAGCTATCTGTAGCACATCTTCAATTTCTCAGCTGTATTGCTTTGATTTAAGAAATTAACAATTCAAAAATGTCTCTTGTTTCCAGGATGTGAAGCTTCCAGACGCTTACGAACGTCTCATCCTGGACGTCTTCTGTGGGAGTCAGATGCACTTTGTGCGCAGGTCTGTCTTTGTTTTTCACTCGTGTCGGCTTGTGTTACTACTGTTTGAGTACACCCGTCAGTGAACATACCAGTTCTTTGCACTAGATGGCGACATTGTGCATCTTTTCCCGTCCTCAGCATAAAGCAAAGGGTTGTAAAAGCCGTACATACAGCGATGATGAATTGTTTGTCTTCGCAGTGATGAACTAAGGGAAGCATGGAGGATCTTCACACCACTTCTTCATCACATAGACCGAGAGAAGCCCAAACCTATTCCTTACAAATATGGAAGGTAGGAATTGTTGTTCACTATGCCCTCAATTGGAAACGGTGTTTAAAACGTGTTGATTGTGATGGTTTCACTTTGTTTCTCAGTCGGGGCCCAACAGAAGCAGACGACCTGGCAAAGAAAGTTGGATTTCGCTACGAAGGCACTTACAAATGGGTCAACCCTCACAGACTGTGAATTGTGATGAGGGAGGAGTAGAGGTAGGATAGTAGGAGAGGGGGGTGGGGGTAAGTGAGCAGTGTCTTTTGAGGAAGGTGGCGTTTCCACTATGTGGATCCATCGCTGTATCAGAAACAAGCAATTATTTCTCAGGTATGGCAATTATTCCTTGGAACCAGTTCATCAGACATTAAAAAGATAATTATCCATTTATGCTGTCATCATGCGCTAATACTGCAGTTCTTGTGTTTTTTCTTCACACATTCACAGCGACTGTCCGTGTTATATTTGAGAGGTGGTACTAAGTCAGTTGGACAGAGAACAAAAATAACATGTCTGATGAACTTGCTCCATGTCTGAATGGTAAATGGAATGACTGAATAACAATAGAGACAACAAAACGCGGCTGAATCGCGCTCCCTCGTTGTACCAAAGATGGTAACAGCAGAGACGAGGAATGATTGTTCACCAGCTGTCACTCTTAATAACCGTTGTGATTGTAATGCCATTATGCTTTGACTGCAGTTATTAATCGCACTCGGTGGAATTTATTTGTACAACTCTTTCTGCCTCCTTTTTAGTGACTGTGTGGTTTATAAAGGGCATCTTTCTCTTCGAAGCATTCATACTGGAATAGTCTTAAGTGTCCTTATGGACAAACAAGCTCTCGTAGCCGCCTTCTGAGCTTCATTCCCTTTTTTTTTTTTGTTTACATGTTCTTTAGGTTTATTTAAACTCATTCCAGATTTCTGCACAGGTCAACGGTGAATGTCTGTAATGTGCTGAAAACTCACGTGTAAAGCTCGCTACATTTCCACAACTTGTCATAAATAAACCAGCTTTGCTTCTCCGTTCACGCGTTTCATGCTGTTTTTAAATTTTTTTTATTAAGTTAACTAGATTTACCGCCTCACTGTCGGGTGCCTGTCAAGATGTTATGCTGTTAGACATTGTGGGAAAATTGTCATAAATGGCATATGAGAAAGCCAAATAAATGTGTTTTGTGACCCCCAAATTTTAATAGTCAAAGTGGAAATTTCTGCCAAATCTTAAGAAATTAATTCCAGAAGCTCTAAATCCATAATCAACCCTCCTTCTAGCCAACACACCAATTATGTTCTTTTAAGTCTTATTCAAACTGTCTCAGTAACCATGGTGATGCTGCCACTGACGGCTCAAACAAACCAATACCTTTGTTATGCAGGTGACTCTCAAATCAGTCCTTTAAAAAAAGGGTAACGGCAATTTTATTTTGCTGGATGTCCCAAAACATTCTCCCCCTTATCAAAAATTACTCGTAATTAATTTTAAATCCATCTCTATTTTACAGAACCGTCTTGGCTCAAATGTCAACCCAATTTCCTAAATAAGGGATACAAGCTTTTCTAGAACAATAAATGTGTTAATTGTAAGCCTTGTTTGAAGTGACCCATGTTGATATGAAACTGAGCTGATATTCAAATAACTACTTCACTTTCATTCTACCACTGGTTTGTTTTTAGAGAATCAGTTTAGTTTTATTCTGACAACTATTTAAATTACAAAAAAAGCACAGAACTGAATATTCTGGCAGTATTTCTTCCAACTAATATTCCCGCTGCCGTGATCAGTATTTATTTTTAAAAAAAACAGATTGCCTTTCTAATGAGTGAAAAATAATGAGCGAGGATTTTCATTTGATTAGAGTTAGTTTATTCAGACAAATGTTGATATAGTTACCATCAGGCAGGGTCACAATAACAAATGGAATATTGGACGGATGTTAAAGTAGTTAAAGTCTTTGGTTGGACCCCAAAAAACCAAAAATAAAATTGCGAAGAATTAGAAACAGTGCATGCTAAGGCACTTATACTTCGACAGTACGTTAATATACAGTACAAGACAAAACAGTGAATTATGTAAGACACTTTTAGAGCAAATAAAGACATTATGGCATTCACTGGACGACAACAATAAATCCCCCAACAGAAGGCCGTCAATAGGGGTTGGTCAAAATCTGAATGCATGATCCTAAATGGCAGTCAAGGATCGACTAAAACCGGAGGCACTAAACACTTAGGAAGAATATTATTGTCTTGTGATTAATTTGATATCCGGTGAAAGTCTGGATATATTTATTGGTTTTTTTTCTTTTTTCGTCGCTTTCTAGAAATGTTACGCCATGCATTTGGATTTAAATGAAATACATTTTAGGCACAAAAAAAGAAGAAAAAAAGAGCCATCTTGACAATAACACGGGGAAAAGAAACGGCTTCATCTAAACTCCTTCAAGTCGTCGCGCGTGTCAGGAAATGAAAAGCACTTTAAAAAAAATAATAATGAGTGTTAAGGACAGAGTGGTCGAACTAGAGCTGAACGCACCAATGTTACGCAACCTCCTTCGAAAGAGTGAACATCGCCCTCGCTGGCTGGAGCCGCACAGTTGTGTGATAGCTGTGGAGTGACTTGTCCTCCGTCTATTTCTGCTTGGTAACAGGTGAGAAAAGGTAAACATTACCTTACCGAGCAGAAATAGACGGGGGACATTTTCTTTTTAAAAAAGGCACTTGGTCAGTTTGCCGTTTTTTTTTCCTTTCTTTTTCACATGTGCTCCGGGTGGTTCTGCAAACAGCTGATGAACTCTGAGACCGGATGTCCCTGAAAGCAGATCTGATAGACGGCGTTGAACAGTGGGAACCTAGGGAGAGAGGAAAGAGGAGAGAGGAGGCATGGTTGAGTGCAAACACTAAAGCTGGATTGATGTATTTTTTTCTAAATATCTGAGATCCGGTGCGCCGTGTGGCTGCTTGACCTACTTGTCGACGAGGTCTTTGTGCTGCAGGATGCGATAGACCTCGGAGGCCGTCGCCGGCCCCTGCAGCTTCTGACCGTTCAGCATCTCCTTCTCCAGCTCCTCGATGGTCTGAGAAGAAAAAAAAAAAAGTCTTCCTTTTTACAAGCTTCCTCAACTCGCCTGCAGCACCTCGGGATCAAAAAATACGTCAGCATGTAGCGGACCGTAAATTACCTTTTTAGTACGGTGCAGCGTGCTGAAATTATGAGCCGTTTACATTCATGCGTTTCGGAATTATTTTATATTTTATTATTTGTCCTTTTCAGTATTGTATTAAGGTCGAAAGAATTTATTGAGAAATAATTATGCTGGTAGGAAGTGACAAAAAAAGAAGCACGAAAACAGTAAAAGTAATAAAATAAACTTCTTTTTTTTTTATAATAAAAAAAAAATAATGGCACACGGGTTGTCAATATTTTATTGTATATTGTAGCTAATATTAAGTAACATAAGGTATTTTAAAAAGTTGTTATGTGTATGTAAGATTGCCATATTGCTATATCAGCCTCGTTAACTGCTCTTTGGATTTGCTTGTCTAAAAATATACTTTACTATTAAATGTGATAGTTTAAATATTTTTTAACTAAATGGGTCAAAGCTGCATTTCATACATGAATTTGTTGACACCTTTCTTATACTCTATAGTGATAACATGGTGGGGAGTTTTTTATTTTATTTATTTTTATTTGAAGTTCATTATATTTATGTATAGCACTCTATTAGAACTCGTTGACATAGTTAGAATGAATAATTTTATATAAATATATACATTTATTTCTTTTGTTTTCACTGTCAAGTACTAGTGGGCGAAGATTAAACATTTAAAGATAGCAATGTTTGTATTTTAGTTTTCCTTCTTGGCTCGTTTCATGTTCACAGTGGTCATGCACCTACAGAAGTGTATTGTGCTCCTTCACAACTGATTTTAAATATTTATTGATCCATTCATCAGCTTTCGCTGCTGAATCTGAGCATTTCTTAAAACCCAAATAAGCACTTCTGGCCCACTCCCGTTAAAAAAAAATAATAATTTAAAAAAAGGGGTGAATGCATGCGATCCAATCTGAGCTCTCACCTTCCCCGTCTTCACGAAGGCTTCGGCTACTTTGCGGTTGCGGCCGCCGTAGCAGGTCGTGATGAGGTCCGCCACGCCGCAGCTCTCCAGGAAGGTCGCGGAGGACACGGGACCGGCGGTGCAGAAGATGCGGGCGAACGCGATCATCTCCATCAGGCCCAACCGGATCACGGCGGCCTTCGTGTTGTCTCCGAAGCCCAGACCGTCACAGAAACCGGCGCCGACCGCAACGATGTTCTGAAGGACGGACGAGGAGGGAAAGACAGACTTTACAACAAGACATTTCATTTAATACTTTTAAGGATTTAAATGTGCTTTCCAAGAGGAGGATTCCTCCCGGACCCCCCTATCAAAACCAGTTAAAGTACTATCATGAGACAATACAGAGATATTGAGAATAGGGTCCCAGACGCTAAGCAAATAGTAAAAAATATATTTGAAATGCTAACAATTGTGCATACTTAAAACATTAACGTTCACAACCTACCTTCAAGATATTACAGTTTACATTAATATAAAACATAAAAAGACGCATATTGTCATTGTTGAGGTAGAATTTCTTTAAATATGATGAGTCCATTATCAGCATAAGCGTAATTGCGTAAGTGTAATACGTTGGTAAACAGACATTAGGAAAAAGTTACATATATAATATAGATTTTATTAAAGTGCGTGAAGTCTTTGAGGGATAAATATACCAAATACAATCTGTAAATGTTGCTGCTTGGAGGCAAGACTACTTTACACATAAATGAACCCCACTGCTGCACGCAGCTGTGTTTATTAATAGAAGCTCACCTTCAGGGCTCCACAGATCTCCACCACATCGTACTCTTCCACCACAGTGACTCGGAAGTTGGTGGTCTGCATGAGTTCCTTCAGGAGAGCCCCGTGGTTTTTATTCTTGCACCCTGCAACGCAGACCAAAAAAAAAGAAAAAAGAACCTGGTTATTATCTTTTAGCATCTCTATATTAATCATTTTTGTCACCACCATTTCAAATTGTCAGACTTTGAAGAGTCACGATCATAACTACACTTCTATTAAAGTGCAGTAAAGTAGTTTCACTTTCAATGGGTTAATGCCAGATGAAGAAAATAACAATGAATTAATATTAGCTAACCTGATTTAAAAAAATAAAATGTTCTCCATAAATCAAGTAGGAAAAGACCCAAAGACTATAAGTAGACTACTTGATTACTATACGTGAATTATCTATACAGCATTTGTATGTCATAATGTCATTATATCATTCTAAGTGTCTCCCACTGTATTTAACAACAGTCATTTTGACTCCCATGTAGCCTCCATCTTTCCACTAGCTGCTCCCTGTGGGAGGAGCTCAGTGCTGCTTTCATGTATAAAGTTGAAGGGTTTGCAGTTATGGATCGGTGGATTCATGCACATTTTTACAGGTCGGGCAGTGAGTTATGGCTCTCACGTCCATTAATTATACTTGTATGTGTTTTTTAAACCACGCTTCTTAAACCCATTTCTCCTAGAATTATAGTGACACATTTCAAACCATTGAACCTCCGGACTTTAACTCGAGCAGATTGATTTGTGTATTTTTCTGCCGAGCTTCCCACTTTATTTAACACCGAGCAAATGATCTTTCCATTTCAACTGGTATTTTTTCCCCCAGTATCTGGAAGTCTGCGGACAGGATTACAATGTCATTTTTGGGAATGAGAATTTCAGTTGACGAAGAATGTCTGTTTGATTACAGCCCTAATTAAAACACAGTAACATCCGTAATGCCTTTAAGGCCTTCAACAAGTTCCATTTCACAGCGTCGATCAAACAAATACTCCTTTCACACATTCATAGCGAATCCCATGAAGCATGCAGTCATGTGGTGCGTACGAAGTCGTGAAGAAAGAAAATGTCATGTACACAGGAAGTGTCACCCTTATGCCGACGATGCAGAAAGCACAAACCACAACAAACGCACTTCCTGCATCAAGACTAAAAACCTGCTTATTGGAATTTTATCCCCCAAAAAAAGCATATAATAAGCCTGTCTTTTAAAACAAAAATATAAATAAACATCGGACTAACCAATGGTGGTCTCGCAAAACTTCTCATCGGCAACCTCATTGGCAATGTTGGCCCCCATGAGCACACTCATGGTGATGCCAATCTTCTCCTGGATCACATCGGAGATGAGTTTAAGTCCATCGGGCCCCTCGTCGACGCCCTGGAGGAACAAAAACACACACAAGCAGTGTGTTTACATGACGCCACACACACACACACACACACACACACACACACAGACCAAACTGCACAACTGGCAACTGGCTGCTTTAACCTGGAATAAAACGGTGAATATCCAGAGACAAAAAGGTGACAAATTCAAAAGAGCAAAGCCCGACCTTGATGAGAGACATCCCCAGTGCGTCGGTCTTTATCTTGCCCTTCATGGTGTCACACGCTTTCCCGACAAACTGATGCGGGATCACAAACACCAAAATGTCTGCATCGCAGGACGCCTCCACCAGGTCTGCGACGGCCAGCTGAGGAGGAATCGGAGGGTTTTAGAAGACACATCAAAATAAAATGCAACTAACAGTAAAGTCCGGTGTAACAACCTGCTCTCCAGAAAACTGACATTATAATAGTTTAATGCATTATGGATAAAAGCAAAAAGTCTCCGGACACATAAAACCTCAACAAAGGCTTTATTTACTCATTTTTAAAATGGTGATAAACCAACAGTTTCTTACCACATTGGCTGGCAGCTGGTGCCCAGGAAGGTACTTCACATTTTCGTGGTCATTGTTGATGATTTCGGTCAGTTTGCGCCCGTTCACCATCTCCTCAAACACCCACATTTTTACGGTGGTGTCAAAATGTGCATTCTGAGCAGCATTGGCACCCACGATCTTGGCAATGGCGGAACCCCTGTATCGTTAAAAGTTAAAGTATTTCATTTACATAAGAAATCGTGTTAAGAAAACGGACATTGTGGGTCCAGAAGAGATCCAACACAAACAGTGATTTTGCCTTTTTTTTAAGTCTAGTTATTAATAGCGATTGACTCATGACAATCAGAGCTCCTCATGTGTTTTTCTACTGGTTCACTTTAAAGTGGCTGCTCTTTGATCTCCAGCAGGAGGACTCAGCAGCCAGCTCTTCAGATAAGCCGATACGTGTCCCACGACTCTCGAGGCAACGAGAACCATTCGGATTTTATGTTTGTTCACTCAGTAGTTATTTAAAAAAAAAGGGATTGAACATGATTTTGAGGAATTCTTCTTATAATTTGGGCCTAAACATAAAGCATGTGTGAGCTTAATAAACTTTTTTTCCCAACAATCCTGAACAAAGAAAGTCGTTTGAACTAATCAAATACATAAACTAAAAGCCATATGCCAAATTTACATGAGAACTTCAAAAAAATAATAATTCTTTGCTTGATTTTATGTTTGAGCTTTGGTATTTTGAATTATAAGACTGTTAAAGAGAGAAACACTAAAAAACACGCCAATTGTAGATTTGTGATTAGATCATTTTAGTAAACTGTGTGAAACTTAGTTTAATCCCCACAGCAGTGTGTTACTATAGTATTTAACATGATTTTGAGGCTTTTAATAATTCGAGACCAGAGACATCAATGAGCTTTAAAACATGATTTCTTTCCAACAATGGATACAATCCCATCAGAGTAATAAAAACACGTGTTTAACTCACACAACACGTGCGTTTAGTTTATTTCTCTTTGATAATAGCGAATTTACCAGGTGACTAAAAGTATTCATGCATGGCGTGTTATGACGTGTTACCCCCTCGTGGGATTTTGAAGCAGACAAGTTTTATTAAAAATTACAACTCGGCGTCAGAAAAAGAAAACGACCCACGGGGTGTATGTGTGTGTGTGTGTGTGTGTGTGTGTGTGTGTGCGTGTGTGGGGGGGGTATTCAGACGTTGTAAAAGGGGGCGATTGGGTGACAGGTGCAGGATAACACAACAACACACATTCATACTGTGGTGGTGTTATAAACACGCGTTGTTTACGCTGCAGACACAGTGACGTCATGGAGAACATAACGACAATACAATAACACATACAAAAAAAAAAGAAAAAAAAGAAGAGCAACGTTAATCGCGACGGACATGTGTGGGCAGTAATGTGTGGGCAGTAATGTGTTAATATAAATATAAATCATTAATACAACCGTCTCGCTCTCCTTCTGACAACGACTGATGTCACGCTGTAGGTACTACAACAACAACGACAACAACAACAACAAAGGTGAAACTTATCGCAGGTGAAAGGAGGAGAAGAAAAAAAGCGGCTAATTGCTAGTCACCGTTAGCTAGCCGGCCGGCTGGGGTTAAACACGCGATCTTTGACACGCGAAGATGCTCCACGCGCGCATAGAGTTCGGCTCCCGTTTTTGGACACAAAAACACGCGTCGGAGAAAAAACAACGACTTGCCAGTTTCCGGAGCCAATGATGCAGACTTTCTTCGGCGCTGCCATCTTGGAGAGGGACGCGTTAAGCCAACGAAGGGCCGGCGGAGGCGACGATGAATGCGGCTGCGAGGACCTGCAGTAAAAGTTACACAACGCAGCGAGCTGCCGGGGGACTGCACGCCCGTTTCATTGGCTCTTCCGAGGGGGAGACACTGTGCCCCGCCCCCTAAAAGTCTGGTCACTCATTCATCCAGCTGACTAGAGGTCAGTAGGCTTAAAGTAATGCGGGCTAAAGTCCCCGTGTGAACACCGGGCAACTGATTGCATGAACTATGAGACAATGATATAGTCACACTGCATAAAAAAGCTTCATCAAATCCATTACGTTGTTAGGTTTTGAATTGCAGTTACATTGCTGGACTTTTAGTTGTAAATTAGTATTTTTTTTTTATTGTACGGTAATGCTTAATTCAACTTTAATAAATAAAGCACTGTGGCTTTGCCTCGACTTGTGTACTACAAGTCTTTCTATTTTATCCACAGTATGCTCACAGTACGCAGCCTGTGGTCACTGTGCAGAATATAGCTGGCACATTAAGGATAAATAAAAGTCCATTGTGGGAGAAATTATTTGGTCTAGAGGACTCACACAAAAGGGGCATTTGTTGCGTAAGAGTTGGACCTAACAGAAAAGTAGGAAGTAACAAAACTCCTGATTCATCAGTCTGGTTTCTATGAACAAAATGCAACTTTATTGAGTTTTGAGCTCAAGAGTTTTCATGATTATGTCTCCACCACCACAAACATTAGTATCATGTAGTGAAATGCGTACATTTAAGTACCTCTACATTCACTCAGCAGTCAGAAATGTGCCGCTTGTGTCTTCTGAATATATTAATGAAAGTAATACGCTCTAAAAAAAAAAGAGGCCTCTGGCTGCAGTATCTTGAAGTTAAATGCTAACGTCAACATACCAACAATGCTGTTTATGTTTACCATGTTCAGCATTTAGTCAGTGTGTTAACATGCTAACATTTAGCTATAAAGCACTCAACACAAAGTACAACCGAGGCTGATGGGAATGTCGTTATATTTAGAGTTGTTTTTATTGCACAATTGCCATTTTGATCCGATAATGGCGCTTAATAAAACATAAAGGGAGCGGCCAGAGTAATTACAATTCATCTTGAGGGGAACATGAATGTGTGAAGAACATTTCTAATCTTTTCCAAAACTCGTCAAATCCGCAAATGTCCACCTCATGGTGGCGCTAGAGGATTACCACCGTAACTGTACATCATCTGGGAACCATGAATGTCTAAAAAATCTGATCAAAATTAACAGAAAATCTGTACAGAAAATTCTATCCACTGAAAAGAAATGTAAAGTTATAATATAATCTTTTAATATAACAACCGCTTCGAGGCCGTTGTATTTTTATACATCACATCTTATAATGTCTAAAATAATGGAGGACTTGTATTGAGATGCGTGACCTCATTGCTGAGAACAACGCTCCAGCTGTTCATTTTTATTTACTGATGATACATTTGAAGCAGCTGTGACTGCAGCAATGCAAACAAAAGGAATATAAATAGCCTCGTACTTTAATTTTTGATAAATACACTTCTCATAAATAAACTCACAATCATATATACAGAAAAAGAGACACGCAACAGTCTAGTTTAAATAAATACAACAAGTACAACATTACACAGATCAGACCATCGTAATTTAACAATGAGATTATTATCCAATATTTACATTACATTGCAGTTGATGGAATAATTGTGCTTGATAATAACACTACACAGCTACTACATTTCCCATTTCCTGTTAAGAAAAACACTGATCTCAATGGGAATGAGTGCAAGTAGATTAACGCCAACAGAATATTGTTAGATTGTTGTAAACAGTTAGAATATACACAGTATTGAACATGCACCGCCAGAGCCGACATGTTTACCAACTGATAACAGATGCAGTGTTTTGGATATGAGGGTCGCATGATGAAGATTTTCCTTTTTAGCTTTTGAATATTGTCAAAAAACACACACACAAATAAAAAAAAAATATATAGACAGATGATGATAACCTTGTTCATTGATGGAGCACATTTAAGACGCCTACTGGTCAATGCTACATGCAACTCAACGAGAGCCCGAGAAAGATGGCAAAACACATTCAACATATTTATACTCATTAGTTTTTTCTTGCCCTTAAATGTGATGAACAGCATCTACGTGTACACATGTAAGACACTGCCTTAGGATTAATGTCAATTATTTTAATTTCTCTAATGTATTCAGGGGGTTTCCATACAAAGGAAAGGGAATTTGAAGGTAAATCATACAGTACGTAGCACCTGTGTGTGTAAATTTAATTTAGCAGTTGCTGTGTATCCAACCATCTCTTTATCATGTTAAAATACTGTTTTTTTTTTAGATCATTTTGTTGGATGATCTTCAAAATGCCAAAGTGTTTCAATGCAAAAAGTTCAGCATTATGGGAAAAAACTGGCTTTAGGTCTCTAGTGGAGAATGTCTACAGCCAGTTAGCTTAGCTTAGCATAATGACTGGAAAACAGGGGGAAACAGCTAGCCTGGTTTTGCCCAAAGGTAACAATTCCAATTACAGCAAAAAGGACACACAAGGTTTTTCACGGGTTCGGACTTGTTGCAACCTGGCCAGCTTTTACCACCTGTTTCCAACTCTTTGTGCTAAGCTAAGCTAAGCTAACCAGCCCATGGCCGTCGCGTCATATTTTTACAGAGGGTGAATGGTATCAGTCTTTTCGTCTAATAAGCGTATTTCTCAAAAGTCAAACTATCTCAATGCAGTACAGAATTTGGGATTACTGGGTCTGATGTGAGCGGTAGCTTATGGTGGCTAATATTGGAAAACTTGAGTTGGATACGGCTTCATTTACAACTTTATAATGTCTTCTGTGAAAAAAGAAAATGTTGCATGGGCTCGCCTCAAGGCCAGATACATTTTTTTCTTCAACCTGCTCATTTCTAGACATGGGAATTACTTTTTCTTATGAATCAAATGCTCCAGCTCGTAAAATTCTTAAGGGCGGCGTCAACCTGCGAGATGAGGTAGGTACAGTACACTGGCAAAAATGCTCAGGTTTTTAACGAGGGGAAGACGTGAGATGAGTATATATAAAAAAAAAATGGAACAAGTCAAGAACAACAGCGGTGAAAGCAGAAAAGGCAAAGCATGTGCAGGACTGACATACAAAAAAATAATAAATAATAATAAATAACATCTTGTAAGTGAAAACAAACCTCCCGTCGCATCGACTATTTACAAAGAGCTCCTTCCGATTGACGGATGAAAAACCACACACAGCTGGATTTCTAACGCTGACTCACTGAACACACACACAACCGACCTCAGCTCGGTTCATGCCCCCCCCCCCCCCCCCCCCCCCCCCCCCTATCTACCGGATCTGTTACTACGTCTCGAGAAGCTGTTTTACAGATGACCATGCAGTTAGTCTGACTCTTTATTTAAATTGATTTTTACTCATCACGACATGTTTGATGTGTGGTTCCTCTGCTCTCCACAGGTGTGTACGTGGCCTCTGCTCACCTTCAGCCACATGTTGTACTCACACACACACACACACACACACACACTCTCTCTCCAGCGTCTCAGTTAAGACACTTTTCCCCTCCGGTCGCTCCCGCAGACCAGGAAAAAAAACCTCAACGAACAAAGTCCATGAGACTCCTCCTCGCCTCCCGCGGGGCGCCTTAATGAAAGTTACTGACGTGACACTTGACGTCGTCCAAGCTCAAGACCGTTCCCTGGTCGTTGTTGTTGTTGTTGTTGTTGTGCTTGTGCTTCTTATCGGAGCAGCGACACAACTTGTACTTTATCACCTGAGAGATGGGGGGGGGGGCGTAAAAAACAGAGGCGGGTCAACCACGACAACCTGCAACATATCTGTCATATTTTATTCAATTATATGTTCTGTATGTTTTATTTGGCCAAATATAAAACGAATTGAATATGAGTTTAGTGGAATCTGCTTATAAAATACAGTTGTGTACATTTTGGATCCCCTGAGGTTGCTAAAACACACACATTCCCACACATGACCTCAGTGACCTCAGTGGTCCAGTAATATTTACATGCAGCAGGATGATTCTTCCATTTAATCACTTTTTTCCCGACGAGGTCTCACCTCGTAAAGATAGTCAAATAGCTCCAGAATGGTGAGTATGCTCGCTCCGATAAAAAGCCCCATCTGACCACCGATATCACCTGGAATATATATATATATATATATATACATAAATATACACGATTCAAGTTAATACAAAACATCATCGACCATGAAGACAGAAAGAACGTCTGCAGCACACATAATGAACTAACGTACCTAAAAGTCCCGCCACTTCATACGCTTTCTTCTGTTCAATAGTTTCATAGTTGAGAGCCTCGAAAAAGATGTCTAAAACCAGAATGTTCTCTCTGTGGAGAAAAGACATATTTATTCCACTTGAGGTAAGACTTTACTCACAGGACGTTTAATTGATAGCTTACAACACAATATAATGTAGTTGTACGCAGAAAGAAGTGTTTATTAACGTATTTGTCAACAACTATAACACCGTACAGCCAGACAAGGAGGCTGGTGAGTAACAAAGACAACAAATTATAATTTTGTAAAATGAGAAGTTTTAATTTAAGAAATTGTCCTTGTATATACTTATTACTAAATTCTAATGAAACAATTTATGAAATATTCAAATACTGCTTTGGGTAAAGTATTACATTATTACTTTGCTCGGATTATGGTATTATTATTACGTATCTTTTCCCTTTTTTTGTAATACATTTGCATTGGTGGTTTGTTACGTCTTTAAAAGTAAAAATATGAATCGAATATAATACAATTATGTACATATGGGAATTCTTCTTCTTTTTGTGAAACACATCTTGTTTAAATATTTGAACACTGCAGAAATAATGCAGATTATTCGGAAATTGGAAACGTAACCTGCGCACTCAATTTCTGTATGCCGTACATTGATTGACACTTACTTAATGTACTGCTCAGACTTGTTGTAT